>NC_134514.1:2616244-2826244 GCF_027942865.1 Odontesthes bonariensis
GGAAGTTCCCCTAAGTCATCGGGAAACAGGGTCAGATGGTGACAGTATGACTTCATCCAAAAGTCATCGGGTTAAAGCTTGACTCTGGTGGGACTCGAACCCACAACCTTTGAATCGCCTCCTTTGTGGTTTAGCTAGAAGTCCAACGCGCTGTCCATTGCGCCACAGAGCCACAGATGTTGTCCTGGTTACACTTTAGTCGAACTCTGCCCATCTTTGCTTTCATTGATCCGTGACTCCTGAGTTTTTCCTGCTATGACCAGTGGACGCGTCCTCTGACTGTTCACCAGCGTGCCTCCAGCTTTTTAAAGCAACGTTAAAGCCTGGAAGTCACCAGGAAAGGGAAGACGGTTAGCGTAGCGTCCTCAGAGGTGACGGAAACATGGAAACATGGCTGCATGTGTGTGTTTAACCTCCCCGTAACGTAACCACAGAGTTGGAGCTGATCCAGCTCTGCCTGCTGCCTCCGGCTGAACCTTCTCTCAGGGACACTCAGCTTATTTTTAATCCGACTTTCAGAAAGTTCCCCCAGCTTCAGCTCCTTTTCTACACCGCTTTCTCCACCAGTCGAGCAGAAAGTTTATTTAAGTTAATGACTCTGGTGGACTAGAAGTCCGTTGCACCACAGAGGCTTTAACTTTTGGACCCCAGTTCACAGGCTTTTATTTTGTAAAAGTCTGTCGCTCACAGGCTTTTATTCTGTAAAAGTTTGTTGCTCACAGGCTTTTATTTTGTAAAAGTCTGTTTCTCACAGGCTTTTATTCTGTAAAAGTCTGTTGCTCACAGGCTTTTATTTTGTAAAAGTCTGTTGCTCACAGGCTTTTATTTTGTAAAAGTCTGCTGCTCACAGGCTTTTATTCTGTAAAAGTCTGTTGCTCACAGGCTTTTATTTTGTAAAAAGTCTGTTGCTCACAGGCTTTTATTTTGTAAAAGTCTGCTGCTGTCTGCTGTGGAACAGGAAAAGAAAGTAATCGGCGGATCCACCAAACATGGAGAAGGGTACGGAACTTTTACTCGGCCATTTTCATTTTAAAGTTCTTCCAGACGGCGGAGTCGACAGAACCAAAGTCATCTGTAAACTCTGCCAAGTTGAATCGTCTTCTCAGCGTAGTAGTTCCAGTCTAAAATATCACTTAAAGGCAAAACACACAACTGATAGCAGCAAGTCATTCAAGGAAACAGACAGTGGAGCGAGGCTTCTACATAAAAACTACAGAAAGATGCTGATGTTAAAAGTGTGTTTGCACAACAAATGTTATGGCACTTTCATTCATATGGCAGCACATTTAAAATAAAGCTAAATGCTAAAAGCTATACGCTACTTTTGGATTCATTTTGGGATTTTGCGTACAAATGTGATTAATCGTGATTAATCAGGGAAATCATGTGATTAATTAGATTAAACATTTTAATCGTTGCCCAGCCCTGGTTTTATGTCAGCCAGTAGATTCCAGATGGCTTTTTAAAACAGATTTACAATAGGAAGGATTGGATCGTGTGAACACGAACATTAGTTTGGATCATATCTTTGACATGGAGTCCAGAAACCGATCGCACGTCGCTGTGTTAGAGAGTCTGTAGATGTCATCCAGCAACCTGCAGGCTTCCTCTGCATCTGGTTCCCATTACCACCAACCAGAGAGGCCGGCCTCCCCCCTGACATGCATCCACCAGCGTTCCAGCAGACAGCTGCAGAAACACTTGTTTATGTACGATGAATGAACTGGGTCAACCTGTGTAACTGTATCAATGAAGCTGGCTGGCTCTGCGGCGGACACATGCACTCACACACATGCACGCTCGCAGGGTAATATGAAGAGGCCGCATTCTTGTCCTCCGGCCAAACATTACATATGTGCTCACGCTTTTACACAAAAGAGGAGTCGAGTCCTCCTCTTCGCTCCCCTGAAAAATACCCAGAAACGAATGTTTCATCCTTAATTTCTGCGTCTGCTCGGACGACTTCTGCAGCATTTTATTGACAGAAGAAGAAGAAGAAAGGCAGCGTTGGGTGGGTTGTTTGCAAGGGTGAGACGTGAGTGGTGACAGCAGAAGCTAACCAGGTTTTCTCCTGATTCTCACCAGGTTTCTGCTTCCTGTGACATCATCACACCATGCCTGAGGGGTCACGGCGTGGCAGCCAGAGATCGCCCAGTAACACAGGTAAAGGTAAGCTCCTCCCCTTCTGTAAGCTCCTCCCACCGGGTCCCCTTCTGTTAGCTCCTCCCACCAGGTCCAATAGATTGGTTTCTCGTGACGTAACAGTGCTGCATCGCGAACGCGCGAAATTCAGATGGATGTGTTTTGTGCTGTTTACAGCTGCTCCAAAAGTTCTATTAGAATACCAAAGGTTGTCGTACACAAAGGTGAGAAATGTAAAAAGCTAACAGAACAACAACAAAAAATGGATTTCAAACCTACGTCTGCAGTCGGGAGGAGCAGAGTCTGTTTACTCTCGTGTCTGCAGCGACCACTTCGTCAGAGGTATGTTAGCTAACTGCTAACTTTGTTTTTGTGGCTGTGTTTATATAGCATTGGGGTGTTGTTAAATACTCATTTACTTAGTAATGATTATTGAGTTTCCGGTAGTCTAATATGGGCTTCATTGTGGGCTTGCATCTTAACACATAAAATAATATAACAACAATATAACTCACCCTGCCGAAGACCAAACAATATCCGTCGTGGAGCCGTTTAGTACCAAGGTTGTGGACCCATCCGCTTACCAAAAAATTGTACGCCTCCATACTTTTGTAGGCCTTCATTTGTTGTTTTGTGTAGTATGATGTTTGAAGGACCAGATAGTTGGTTATGTCCACAGCCTCGATGGTCGGCAAATCCTTATATTCTCCAGAAAATTCACTCATCTTCATGAGGTACGGGTCCCGCCCAACATATTTACTCACTAATTGTTTGTATCGTATTCTAGAAACTGGCTCTAAATCTCTACAATACGGACTCTCTGGAACGGTTTCCTCCATAGACGTAGTCGCCATATTTACTTCCTGACAAACATCTGAAAACCGCGCCCTCTTACGACCACGTGACTGAAACCAAGCTATTCCGTAAGCTCCTCCCACCGGAAACTGTGCTAAACCACAAATGAATCGATAAAATCGTGTAATTTATTTATAAATTAGATCGGTCAGTCTGGGCCCTGATGACAGAGCTTATTAAGGCCGGCTGACTTTCTTTGTTTTGGGGGATTTTCTTACATGTTGGAATGCCCTGCGAGGAGATAAAGCTCCTCAGATGTATGTTGGACTTTAAGCCCTGCAGAAGGCATTCAGAGGTTAAAGGTTCAAGTCCCAGCAGAGTGAAAAAGGAGGATGTTTGGGTCGCCCTGCTGTCAGAATAAGGACAGAAGGGGTTCGTTTCTACAGCAGAAACACGACTTCAGTCACAAGCTGTGATTTTCCCACGAAGCTGCTGCCACTTACACTCACTTTGAGCAGATTTATTTCAGCGTTTTGAGTCTGGCTCGACTTTCGCTGTGAGCTGTGACTTCCTGTCAGCAGAGCTGAGAGGCCCGGCGCACACACATACATATATAAATATATAAATCTATATATGCACAGGCTCAGTAATGAGCTGTAATTACACACAGCCACCATGCTGTTTAGCTGCTCTGCTGTTATATGGGCTCCAGAGTTAGCATCACACATACAAACACCTCGAAACACACCAGAGGAGGGTCACATGTCTGCTGAACCCTGCAGCTATAAAGGAAGCAAAGAAGTGAACTCTGTGAACAGAGTCTGCTAACACAAACAGAGTCAGTGAACAGAGTCTGTGAACGCAAACAGAGCCTGTGAACAGTCTGCTGAGTGCTGCAGCTATAAAGGAAGCAAAGAAGAGAACTCTGTGAACAGAATGTGTGAACAGAGTCTGTGAACGCAAACAGAGTCTGCTGAGCGCTGCAGCTATAAAGGAAGCAAAGAAGAGAACTCTGTGAACAGAATGTGTGAACAGAGTCTGTGAACGCAAACAGAGTCTGTGAACAGAGTCTGCTGAGCGCTGCAGCTATAAAGGAAGCAAAGAAGAGAACTCTGTGAACAGAATGTGTGAACAGAGTCTGTGAACGCAAACAGAGTCTGTGAACAGAGTCTGCTGAGCGCTGCAGCTATAAAGGAAGCAAAGAAGAGAACTCTGTGAACAGAATGTGTGAACAGAGTCTGTGAACGCAAACAGAGTCTGTGAACAGAGTCACAAACAGAGTCTGTGAACACAAACAGAGTCTGTGAACAGAGTCTGCTGAACCCTGCAGCTATAAAGGAAGCAAAGAAGAGAACTCTGTGAACAGAGTCTGTTAACACAAACAGAGTCTGTGAACAGAGTCTGTGAACGCAAACAGAGTCTGTGAACAGAGTCTGCTGAGTGCTGCAGCTATAAAGGAAGCAAAGAAGAGAACTCTGTGAACAGAATGTGTGAACACAAACAAAGTCAGTGAACAGAGTCTGTGAACGCAAACAGAGCCTGTGAACAGAGTCTGCTGAACCCTGCAGCTATAAAGGAAGCAAAGAAGAGAACTGTGTGAGCAGAGTCAGTGAACAGAGTCTGTGAACGCAAACAGAGTCTGTGAACACAAACAGAGTCTGTGAACACAAACAGAGTCTGTGAACAGAGTCTGCTGAACACTCCAGCTATAAAGGAAGCAAAGAAGTGAACTCTGTGAACAGAGTCTGTGAACACAAACAGAGTCAGCGAACAGAGTCTGTGAACGCAAACAGAGTCTGTGAACAGAGTCACAAACAAAATCTGTGAACACAAACAGAGTCTGTGAACAGAGTCTGCTGAATCCTGCAGCTATAAAGGAAGCAAAGAAAAGAACAGAGTCTGTGAACAGAGTCAGTGAACAGAGTCTGTGAACACAGTCTGTGAACACAGTCTGTGAACACAGTCTGTGAACACAGTCAGAGTCCATGAACGCAAACAGAGTCTGCAAGTTTGCATTCACAGACTCTGTTTATGTTCACAGACTCTGTTTATGTTCACGGACTCTGTTTGTGTTCATGGACTCTGTTTGTGTTCACAGACTCTGTTTATGTTCACAGACTCTGTTTATGTTCACGGACTCTGTTTGTGTTCACGGACTCTGTTTGGGTTCACGGACTCTGTTTGTGTTCAGAGACTCTGTTTGTGTTCACGGACTCTGTTTGAGTTCACGGACTCTGTTTGTGTTCACGGACTCTGTTTGGGTTCACGGACTCTGTTTGTGTTCAGAGACTCTGTTTGTGTTCACGGACTCTGTTTGTGTTCACGGACTCTGTTTGAGTTCACGGACTCTGTTTGTGTTCAGAGACTCTGTTTGAGTTCACGGACTCTGTTTGTGTTCAGAGACTCTGTTTGTGTTCACGGACTCTGTTTGTGTTCACGGACTCTGTTTGAGTTCACGGACTCTGTTTGTGTTTACAGACTCTGTGTTCACGGACTCTGTTTGAGTTCACGGACTCTGTTTGGGTTCACGGACTCTGTTTGTGTTCAGAGACTCTGTTTGTGTTCAGAGACTCTGTTTGTGTTCACGGACTCTGTTTGTGTTCACGGACTCTGTTTGAGTTCACGGACTCTGTTTGTGTTCACGGACTCTGTTTGTGTTCACAGACTCTGTTTGTGTTCAGAGACTCTGTTTGTGTTCACGGACTCTGTTTGTGTTCACGGACTCTGTTTGAGTTCACGGACTCTGTTTGTGTTCACAGACTCTGTTTGGGTTCACGGACTCTGTTTGGGTTCACGGACTCTGTTTGCGTTCACAAGCCCTTTTTCCATCAGATTCTGTAGCGAATTAAAAGTTATATCGTATTACTTTGTTGCGATATAAGATGCGTTCGGTTGGTTTTCCATCAAACAGGACGATTCTAGCGAAATAAAATGACATCACCGGAACGTGCTGATGCGCATTATTCTGACTCGACCAGATGATTTTCCATTACAAAAGTGGCGAATTGTAGCGAATTAGAATGCTCGGTAGCGGGAATTTAATTGCTCGCGCTGTTATTGTCAGCCTCCTGTTATAACAGTTGCTATAACTTTCAAGGCTACGTACCTTTTCACCACCGGCTTTCGTTTTATTTATTAGGCTAGTTACTTATTTAGAGTTATGGACCGTAGGATAGGACTAAACATGCTGCTAGTGCTGCTATGTCAGCTTATAATAGCCGTCAGAAATTTAAGAAGGAGGATCCTTCATCCGCAGGATCCGAGAGCGAGGCGAGAATTAATTATGCTGCTTCAGGACCTCCCGAATTGTGTTTAAAAAAAGCAGAGTCTCTGCTCTCGAGCAGTTGTTTCTTTTATCATCGGACATTGTTGTTACTAGTTGTTGCTGCTGTTTTGATACCGACAGGATAGGTGAAATGGGGCGGCTGAGCGGCTCAACAACAACATTCGAATCCTCGCGCTTTACCAATACCATCTGCGCATGCGTGGCTAGTCTGAATCGCATTAACCTTTTCCATCACTTCTGTAGCGATACAACTTAGCCCTGAACCACCTATTTCGAGCGAATTGATTTAATGCGACAAAACAGGCGTTCTAGCGATTTAACCGTTTTCCATCACATGTATCGCACTAACTTCTTGATGCGCATCAAATTAAAGCGAATCATGTCGTTGATGGAAAAAGGGCTACAGACTCTGTTTGCGTTCACAGACTCTGTTTGGGTTCAGAGACCCTGTTTGTGTTCAGGGACTCTGTTTGAGTTCACGGACTCTGTTTGTGTTCACAGACTCTGTTTGTGTTCACGGACTCTGTTTGAGTTCACGGACTCTGTTTGAGTTCACGGACTCTGTTTGTGTTCACGGACTCTGTTTGAGTTCACGGACTCTGTTTGTGTTCACAGACTCTGTTTGCGTTCACAGACCCTGTTTGCGTTCACAGACTCTGTGTTTACAGACTCTGTGTTTACGGACTCTGTTTGCGTTCACAGACTCTGTTTGCGTTCACAGACTCTGTTTGCGTTCACAGACTCTGTGTTCACAGACTCTGTGTTCACAGACTCTGTGTTTACGGACTCTGTTTGCGTTCACAGACTCTGTTTGTGTTCACAGACTCTGTTTGCGTTCACAGACTCTGTTTGTGTTCACAGACTCTGTTTGCGTTCACAGACTCTGTTTGCGTTCACAGACTCTGTGTTTACGGACTCTGTGTTTACGGACTCTGTGTTTACGGACTCTGTTTGCGTTCACAGACTCTGTTTGCATTCACAGACTCTGTTTGTGTTCACAGACTCTGTTTGCGTTCATAGACTCTGTTTGCGTTCACAGACTCTGTTTGCGTTCACAGACTCTGTTTGCGTTCACGGACTCTGTTTGCGTTCACAGACTCTGTTTGCGTTCACAGACTCTGTGTTTACGGACTCTGTGTTTACGGACTCTGTGTTTACGGACTCTGTGTTTACGGACTCTGTTTGCGTTCACAGACTCTGTTTGCATTCACAGACTCTGTTTGTGTTCACAGACTCTGTTTGCGTTCATAGACTCTGTTTGCGTTCACAGACTCTGTTTGCGTTCACAGACTCTGTTTGCGTTCACGGACTCTGTGTTTACGGACTCTGTTTGCGTTCACAGACTCTGTTTGCTTTCACAGACTCTGTTTGCGTTCACAGACTCTGTTTGTGTTCACAGACTCTGTTTGCGTTCATAGACTCTGTTTGCGTTCACAGACTCTGTTTGCGTTCACAGACTCTGTTTGCGTTCACGGACTCTGTGTTTACGGACTCTGTTTGCGTTCACAGACTCTGTTTGCTTTCACAGACTCTGTTTGCGTTCACAGACTCTGTTTGCGTTCACAGACTCTGTTTGCTTTCACAGACTCTGTTTGCGTTCACAGACTCTGTTTGCGTTCACAGACTCTGTTTGCTTTCACAGACTCTGTTTGCATTCACAGACTCTGTTTGCTTTCACAGACTCTGTTTGCGTTCACAGACTCTGTTTGCGTTCACAGACTCTGTTTGTGTTCACAGACTCTGTTTGCGTTCACAGACTCTGTTTGCGTTCACAGACTCTGTTTGCTTTCACAGACTCTGTTTGCGTTCACAGACTCTGTTTGCGTTCACAGACTCTGTTTGCGTTCACAGACTCTGTTTGTGTTCACCACACACTGAGCAGGAAGCTGGTTTCTGGTGATAAAGTGCAGCTCTAAAGCTCTGAACAATGTTTCTGCTACAAACACACTCCCCATAAAAGGCCGCAGCAGATCTGCTGATTATAACCGTAGAAAAGAAGGAGGCAGAAAATAGAGAGAACGCCCAAGATAACGACAGAACAGAAACAGAGCGGAGGAAGAGAAGGAGGCCTGTGATTGGCTGGTTTCTGAAGCCTCCCTGCTTCTATTCCATCTGATAATCAGAAATAATTAAAGTTCGACTGGAAACAAAGAACAAAACACTGAGAAGGAGCAGAAAACTCAAAGAGGAGTTAAACTGAAATAAGAAAGAAGGAAGGAGGGAAACGGCTTCTTGGAGCCGCAGCTCTACAGAAAAATGTGTAATTTTAGCCCAAAACAGTTTGGTTTTTATTTTTTCTTCATGCTCAGGGCGAGCGGGTCCCAACCAACCGAATGTGGGTCAGAGTGTGGGACGCTTTAGGGCTCGCTGCCAAGGCGAGAAATTAGATATAACGTTGGATTTAAATAAAGCAGCCGTCTAATCTGTTTCACAGAAAATGTCCAGGATCTCGCTTCTGAAATAGAGATCTGGGGTCCGATATCATAAACACTTTAAACTGGATCTTTAGGCACTTTGTTCCCAGCAGCCTGTCACAGAGAAAAACAGCTTCATAGTTTCAACTAGTTTGTACATTTACGTTTAAAACTGCTTTCAGTTACCAAAAGAGTCAAATTAATATATGAAATTCAGTTTAAAAAAAATCCTAATCCTAAAATAATGAACGTTATCACGTCTAAAAGTAGAAAAGTAGGAAAAAAACAGACAATAATAAGAATTATGTTATTCAACATCAAGAAAAAGTAAATAAGATTCAATTTAAAGCTTAAAAAAGGAATATAAGATATTATCTAATGACTAATTATGGAACGATTAATATAAATTAAATGATTAAACTGTTTTATGCCACCAGAAATGAATAATCTAGAAGCTCTTTGTGGGTTTTTACTGGAATTAAGATTTGTTCCCATTTCTTTAGCTGCATGTGTGAAAAACAGCAAAGATAACACAGTGTGACAGACAGAAAACAGGATTTCTGCAGCAACAAGGTGATGGAAATTGTGAGGAAATTTAAACAAAAACACACCTTTATGCTGACGACACTCTTTTATATAGTTTCACTTAACATTTCACACTCTATATGAAACTATACTGAGTTTAAAATACATTTTAAATGCTGAGAAAATTAAGTTTTTTTAGCTTGTTTACAGTCTGGTGATGATTAAGCTTTTACATCTGCTGGTAAAAACATTCTGAAACTGAAAACTTGACACATTGTTGTATGTTGAAGACTCGGTTTGGGAGGAAATGAGGTGAAACCAAAGGCTGGAATGTAAAGTTCAGAGGGTCGGTCAGCTGTCAGACGCAGAGTCAGCCGACTGTCGGAGGGAGTTCACTTATCACACGAGGAATGAATGTAAACACGAGGAAGCCGTGCGGGTGTGTGTCAGAGGTCAGAGGTCACGTGGGTGGGCCGTGACATCAGAGGTTTGGATCATGAGCGATGATGTGAGAGAACTCGCTTCCTGGCTTTGTCCCGTCGACGTGTCGTCGGTTTTTATCTCTGCGGCAGACTTCACTTTCACACTCGCTCTAAACATTTGTTTCCGTCTTTGGTTTAGATTTTTGTTCTGGATAATTATGTGTTTAGATTCAAATCAATTAAAGAAGAAGGACATGCATATGGAGCACCGAGGCAAACTGTGAATAAATGGATAAATTAAAACAGTAATTCACATTATATACGATAATTTTTGCATAACTCATTTAAACTTGTTTATTTTTTCATTTATACATTTTCAATTTGTCAGATTTCGGCAGTTTCAGTCCTCCATATCCTGGTTAATCAAAGAGAAAGTCGGCCATTTTGAATTGAGGTGTGATTTTAGGTTTCATCCATCCATCCATCCATCCATTCATCCCTACATCCATCCATCCATCCATCCATCCCTACATCCATCCATCCCTACATCCATCCATCCATCCATCCATCCATCCATCCCTACATCCATCCATCCATCCATCCATCGTCCATCCATCCATCATCAATCGTCCATCCATCCATCCATCCATCCATCCATCCATCCATCCATCCATCCATCCATCCATCCATCCATCCATCCATCGTCCATCCATCCATCCATCCATCCATCGTCCATCCATCCATCCATCCATCCATCCATCCATCCATCCATCCATCCATCCATCCATCCTTCCATCATCCATCCATCCATCCATCCATCCATCCATCCATCATCAATCGTCCATCCATCCATCATCAATCGTCCATCCATCCATCCATCCATCCATCCATCCATCCATCCCTACATCCATCATCCATCCATCCATCATCCATCCATCCATCCATCCATCCATCCATCCATCCATCATCCATCCATCCATCCATCATCCATCCATCCCTACATCCATCCATCCATCATCCATCCATCCCTACATCCATCCATCCATCATCCATCCATCCATCCATCCATCCATCCATCCATCATCCATCCATCCATCCATCATCCATCCATCCCTACATCCATCCATCCATCATCCATCCATCCCTACATCCATCCATCCATCATCCATCCATCCATCCATCCATCCATCCATCCATCGTCCATCCATCCATCCATCCATCCATCCATCCATCCATCCATCCATCCATCCATCCATCCATCCATCCATCCATCCATCCATCCATCCATCGTCCATCCATCCATCCCTACATCCATCCATCGTCCATCCATCCATCGTCCATCCATCCATCCATCCATCCATCATCAATCGTCCATCCATCCATCCATCCATCCATCCATCCATCCATCCATCCATCCATCCATCCATCCATCCATCCATCCCTACATCCATCCATCGTCCATCCATCCATCCATCCATCCATCCATCCATCCATCCATCCATCCATCCATCCATCCATCATCCATCCATCCATCCATCCATCCATCCATCCATCCATCCATCCATCATCCATCCATCCATCCATCCATCCATCCATCCATCCATCCATCCATCCATCCATCGTCCATCCATCCATCCATCCATCCATCGTCCATCCATCCCTACATCCATCCATCCATCCATCCATCCATCCATCCATCCATCCATCCATCCATCCATCCATCATCCATCCATCCATCCATCCATCCATCCATCCATCCATCCATCCATCCACCCTGAGTCTATCTCCCAGCCATCATTTAAGACACCCCAGATGAGCCGGTCCTTGTCCTCCTTTCTTCACTCGATACTCTTTATCGAAGCAGTAAATCCACGTTGTTGTGGTGCGGTCGTAGCCAATAAATCGGTTTCAGCAGGCGGGCTGTACTAATCACATCAGGAATGTTTACTTAACTTCAATCTGAAGAATATGTGAAAGATGAGACATGGATGGAACTCATGCATTAACAACCTGTGGGAATATATTTCAGGGATGATTTATATCCATCTTTAGGTGCCTCAGTTGGCTCGTTTGGTTTCAATCATTGATTGTTCCCATTGTGGTCATCAGATCATAATGTGGTTCGTATCAATGGAATCACAACAATCCCAGCTTTCCAGCGCTGCGTCCCACGTGCACTCACTTCTACACAACGTGCACGCAGCAAAGCTTTGCAGGAACAGTCTGCTGGTCTCTATGAAAGCTGGGAGTCGATTGATTTACCTCTTTTTTTCAGCTGAAAGCTTGGAAGCGTTTGGTTTTTCAGGCTCTTTGGGGGGAAAGTCGAAGAACAGAAACATGCTGTTAAACTGATGTGTGCGGTTCTGGTATCTTAAAACGGGATCATGAAAATATTTGCTGTGAAATGATGTATAATTGATCGAGTTAAGAAAGGATGGTGGTGAGTTTTAGGAGCTTTGTTGTGTCGGCCCACCACAGATCTGTAGGTGCACGTATAAAACGTTAGCAGCGCTTTAATGGCCCGCTCGGCTGCAGTTTGCTGCAGTTTCTCAGAAGCCGAGACGCGTTTCGTCAGTCGAACGCTTAATGACAGCCGGCGGCTGCTCTCTTATTACTGTAATCACACACGCTCTGGAATCCTCTCCACCTCAGAGTTTCATAGCATGTGTTTAAAGGGAAATTCCACCTCAAAAATGGCATTCGCAGCTTTCTGCCTGGAGGCCAAACTGCGTGTTATTGGAACAGAAAGACACCACACAGACGTGTCCCTTCTGCAGCTTCTCGTTTGTCAGACTGACGAGTTAATGGATGATTTTTCATGTTGGTGCCGTCGCCTCCCAGCAGGACGCCTCCTGGCTTGGGTCTCAGCTTCCTCCAACAGTCCAAACACATGCGTGCCGGGTTATCTACTGGTTAGGGATTGGCTGTGTTGGAAACCCCATACTACTCCTACTACTCATACTAACTTTAAAGGGATACTATGTAATTTCTTCCCCCATCTAGTGGTGCAATTTTATTTTGCAAAGTCGAATGAATTTGCTCCCTAGCGCCTCGCGTTTTCAAATGTGCGTTGAACTACGGCAGGCGGTATGTGTCAAGATTCAAGAAGCTCACGTTGCCTTTTCAATTCTCTTTTTGGCTTTTTTTGGCGATGAGGATCCCTTCTCCTGTGGCGTGGCATAACTATGGTCTTCCATTGCAAACAAAAGTGCAAAAAAACAGGCCGTTCAGGCTGGTTTATACCAGAGAATGTCTAATGGCGTAGACTGGCTCTGTTTTTACCTGCGTGCAAACGTGCGTCAAAATGGGGAAAACGCGATTCGAAGTGCTTTATGTCCCTCTCGGCACTTCGTCGTTTTTCATAGACCGGAAGGACATGGCAGCCTCCATAGAGCTTACCTGCTCTATGTAGATACAGACAAGTTATTCTTCACTCAGGAGGATAAGTGAGATTTTTCACAGAGATAATTTTACACCAATGAGGACTAATTTATGAATGAATATTATGATTTGAGCTAATAAATTACTTAATATATTACATAGTGTCCCTTTAACTTTTTTTAAGTTCCCGGATGCATACTAGATTCTCCGAAATGTTGGGTATGCATCATGAGGTTACTACTCGTTTTAGCGTAAAAAGGTGGGAGGAAATAGTAAAAAAAATAAACTTTCACTCATCCACTTCAACTCAAAAAGTTCCCAGATTCCCGGAGAGGAAGTCTGATCTTCTCCTGTTTAAGAAAATAAAGCGTGTGACAGAGATGATTTCCATTTTATTACGATTGTAAATCATAATAATAAAAGATCATTCCTGAAGATGCGCTCTCTCCATTTTCCTCTTTTAAATGTCCACCACAGCTGTTGTTTTTTGTCCTTCTTTGAGGTTTGCTTCCTTCTAAGACAGCGGCTGTGTTCCAAACCGCATACTACTCCTACTACTCCTACTAACTTTCTGAGTTAGTAAGCGAGTTTGAGTAAGCGAGAAGTTCCCGGATGCAAACTAGATTCTCCTAAATGTTGGGTATGCATCATGAGGTTACTACTCATACTCAAACTACCCAAGATGCAACGTAACGCGACGTCGCCGATCGTCATTTCCTGTCAAAACGGCAGTTTCAAGCTAGCTACAACGAGGGTAGGTTCACTTCCTGTTTTCAAAACAAAAGCACCAATTGTATGGTAATGGCTTTCCCTATGATAAAAGGCAACGGGTATTTTATTTTGTGAAAATAACAGGAAGTGCGTTGCTCACTGCGGCTAGCTTTAGTAGCGCCGAATTCGTGGGAACAAAATTGTAAACAGCCGGTATTTTGTCAGGTTTTCAATACGTTGGGGATCTAAACGACTACTTTCTCACCTGAAAATGTTTCAAATGTTGCTAAAGTTTACAGAGTTTAGAGCTTAAGGGAAATCAGCTTCAGGCCGGCTGATTTCGGCTCGGGCAGGAGCGAAATGCATTGTGGGTAAACGCTCTGCATACTGTCTGATAGATGAATATGCAGTATGGAAGTATGTGGTATGCCGTTTTGAACACAGCCATTGTGTGATGAGCGTGCATGCTTGTTTGTCTCTGTGATGGATCGGTGACCTCACCAGGATGCATCCTGCCTCCGCTGGCAGCTGGGAGAGGCTCTGCAACCCTGAATAGCAGGAAGTGGGTATAGAAAATAATTTATCAAACAAAACGTTTTCTTTTCTTTGCTTTTTTTAATTCTACCGTCGAGGTTTAAGAGAACAAAATGACCGCTGACGTAGATGAAAACCAAAGCATTATCGTGGTATTTAAATCTATGAAATATTAAGATATTAAAAGTCTTTTCTTGATCTTAACCCTCATACCTGATTTAAAACACAACTTAATTTCTGAAAGGGGACATTTTTTTCCCCTTTTAAAACAACTTAATATGTTAATATCTTTTTCCACTTTTTTTTCCATAAATCTTTTATTCCACTTCAATTCTGATCATAACTCCCAAGTTTTCTATTATTTTCAAAAAATTAACCCTTTAGATGCCAATTTGAACTTTTTAGCTCAAATTTTAAGCCTTAAGGTGCCAGTATTTTCAAAATATGGAATTTAAAGTGGAATTATTGAGTAGGGATCATTATGGTCTGGGATATGTCAATGATTAGCAACAACATTGATTTTAGGGATTTTTAGTTTTTTTGTTATGCCAGATTTAAAAAAAAAAACTCCTTAATTTCTGAAAAGGTACATTTTTGTCCCCTTCTAAAATTATCCCCAAAATACCATATGTTAATATTTTTTTCCCCTTTTTTTTTCATAAATCTTTTCTTCCACTTCAGTTCTGATCATAACTACCAAGTTTTCAATTATTTTCAAAAAATTAACCCTTTAAATACCAGTGTATATGATGTAAACACCAATTTCTGTTAAAACACACACACAAAAACTGCTGTATTTTCAATATATGCAATGCAAAGTGAAATATTCTATGGGGGATTATTAGGTCTGGGATGTGTCATTGATGAGCTACAACATCAGTTTTATCAGCTTTTTAGTTTTTAAACACTAAATATTTGTTTTAGTTGGAGTTTCTGTGAATACGTGTGTTAATATTTAATTGCTGTAACTTTTTAAATGAAAGCTGCCAAGTGGCTGCAGATGTATATTAGCTTAAAAGGCAACTTTTATTGGTAATATTGTACATTTTGAATGAAATTCTATAAAAAAAACTTTGGATATCGTGCATAGTTAGGATTTTACATCTAAAGGAAAGAACTTTTCCCTTCATAGCTGTGTGGTTTCTCTTTATACGCTCATCTGCACATTTAGCTCTGTGCTAATGATGCTAATGATGCTAATGATGCTAATGATGCTAGCTCCCAGACGGCCACAGTTCCAGTTCCACTGACCGTTACGCAACTTGTTACGTGAGGAATGAACATGTAGACGAGTACTGTTCAGCCGACAGCTCCTCTGTAAAAGCAGAAGTTCTGTCAGTTAAAGGTTAAAGGTCACCCCAAGGTCAGAAACTCCAAGAGCTACATCTCAGACTCTGCGGGCCTCAGTTAGCATGTTAAAGGTTAAAGGTCACCCCAAGGTCAGAAACCCAAAGAGCTACATCTCAGACTCTGCAGGCCTCAGTTAGCATGTTAAAGATTAAAGCTGAAGAATTAGAGCTAATTGTAGCTGTAAGGTTTAAAATCAGTGAAATATTCTCTGAAATCTTCAGTCTGAACTGGTTTGTCTGTGTTTGTGAGGACTCGTTTACATTTTAAACGTCAGGATGACGCTTCCAGATCTGACCGAGCTTCTGTTTGGGGGTCCGGACTTGGTTTTCCAGCTGGTGTTTGAAGCTCAGAGCATCGCGTCACAAAGACAAAAGCACAGAAAGGTGTGAGTTTGTGTCTTAGTGTACGAGACGAGGGTTCGACATAAACCCACATCCTGTGTTTCAAAACAGACAAACACACACACACTCAGAGATTTGTTCTTATCTTGTGAGGACCGCGGCGCTGTGGTTGCTGTTCTGAATCTGAACTTGAGTCCACCTGAAGAAGCAGAGAAAACCGTCTCATGAGGACATAAGGTCCTCTTAAGAGAAGCGTCATGAGAACAAGCACACGTGCACACACACGTGCACACCCATACAAATTCAAAAACAGGAAATCCATCATGATGAGAGGCAGTATTTTCTGAGTCTGTGTGACTCAGACTTTAACGTTGATCTGACAGTTGATGTGGAGCGCATGAGCCGTGCACACTCAGAACCCGTACAAGCTGTAAGTACGTTATACCTATATACTGTAGTATCTATATCTATAGTATCTGTTATAGCTTTCTGATCTGTTTTCTGATCTGTGTTCTGAGGGTTCGAGGTGGAACTGATGAGTTGTCCATCCTCTTCCTTAAACACCTTATGTGCTGGCTCTGTTAATGGTTGATTCGAGCTCGTTCCTTCAGACTTTCTGCTCAAACGTTTGTTTCTTTGGACGCAACAAAAGGAAAGTTTTAAGAATCACAGAACCACCTAAAAAAAAGGCTTAGAAAATGAGATTTATGTCACTAATGTCAGGTGGGGGGGGGGGGGGGGGCGGGGGGGATACGGATGCAGAAACTTTAAAAACAAAACTTGGTTTATTTCCAACAAGAGAAGGGCGGCTGAGCCGGATACCAAAACTAAACTGTGACGAAACAAAACAGGACTATGGCAAAGGAAAGACTCAACTTTAACTTAACTTTAACTTAACTTAAACTTAACTTAACATTAAACAACTTGACTTGACCTTAACTAAACTAAACTAAACTAAACTAAACTTAAACTTAAACTAAACTTAAACTTAAACTTAAACTTAACTTAACTGGACTTAACTTAACTTAACTTAACTTAACTTAACTTAACTTAACCTTAACTCATTGGCTGCCGGCCATTTTCAGTTCAGAGAGACCCATACTGCCAAGTGTTTTACAGTATTTTGACTGATTTTCCAAGACCCACAGAAAAGTGTGTCTTATGACTATGTACACACCGAAATTACCAAAAGAAAGAGTAGACTCTCTTCTTTGATCAGGAAAAAAAAGTTTGTTTCTACCATTTTCAGTCCTTTAGTAATAGACAGTAGAACATAGGTTGGTTTCACCAAAATCATGACCCAAAAAATGGAGAAAACTAGCTCTTTTTTTTTGTGCATAGTGGCACTGCTGCCACCTTGCAGGTAATTTTGCCAGTATATTCTCTGTTTAGTGTTTACAAGCCTAAGATTTAGTGTCAAACTCCGCTAGATTGTCCCCCAGCCCGCTCCGTTAAAAAAATGCAATTGACGTCTATAGACGTCTTTGGCACCGAAAGAGTTAAACACTTGACTTGACCTTAACTTAACTTAACCTTAAACAACTCAATTTAACTTAACTTAACTTAACTTAACTTAACTTAACATTAAACAACTTGACTTGACTTGACCTTAACTTAACTAAACTAAACTAAACTAAACTAAACTAAACTTAAACTTAAACTTAAACTTAAACTTAAACTTAAACTTAAACTTAAACTTAAACTTAACTTAACTTAACTTGACTTAAAATTAAACTTAATTATGACAGTGACGGGTGAGGATCTGATATTGAACATGAACAAACTGGGAGCCTAAGTACTGTGGAGGGTGATTGGTGAGTGAGTGCAGCTGATGGGTAAAACAGGTGAAGCTGATGAGCTGAACATGGGGACTGAGGAAAGAACATGAGCAAAACATGGTGAGACTTAACTAAACATGAACTTAAAAACTAAGACGTGAAATAACCTAAAACGCAGAACTAAAAACATGGGAAAACCCCATGAACGTGACAATTAAAGTGTCAATAAAAGCTTTTATTGTTGATGATGAACACTCAACAGACATAAAACTGCTGTGTTATTTAACCCCATTTCAGTTTCACGTCTTTGGAGCAATAATGATCAGAATTAATGCTTTTTTTAAAACGCTATGGGTGACATTTTATGGCCTAAACCCGGGTTTAGAGACGGTTTAGGTAGGTTCAACCTCCGCTAATCTGTGGTGAGAGAGTGCAGTCTAAAAAATGTGCTCTACCAAATGACAGAGCGGAGGTCAAACCACAGATTTAAGTTCATTTGCTGTGTTTTCCCAACCAGTTAGCTGGTAATAAGCCTGTTAAATGACCCGGAGCGAATTCAGCTCTGAATCATCTGCGATGCTGCACTGGAGAAAAGGTGCACGCTGTGTTCGTGCTGAGCGGAAGCAGCGTATCTGATGCGGTGAGGCGTCTGGGATGGTTCGTCTCTCTGCTGATTCGATGGTGATGGCGTTGGGAGGCGGTGGGCCGTGTCAGCGCTGTTTGTAACAGGGCAGGCGATGAAGTTTCTGAGTTCTGAGCCGCAGCAGATAACAGAAGAGCGGTTGTTTGTTGCTGGAAGTTTTAGTAAAACGCGCCAAAACGCTTTGAATCAGCTTCTCCTTCTTTGGATTTCGTGTTTTTGTGTTTGGTCCTGCAGAGAAAGAAGAGAAAGAGAAGGTTTTGAACTGATAACACACTCAGACTCTTAAATCTGAGTGAATCCTTTCTTTCAAAAATGTTTTTGTTGAATTTTCCATATCAACAGCAATGTGAGGGCACATCCAGCATAAAGAGTAGAAGTAATAACAAAGAAATAAAATAAAGTAAAAACAAAACAAACACCTTGGGTGTTCAGAAAGTAAAATAAAATAATACAAAACAAATACTTTGAGTATATAGATAGTAATAAAGCCAAGGTCATACAGAGTATTTTTTTTCTTTTTTAAAAGGACCCAAAAAAAGCAATTGAAATAAAATAGTCATGAGAGAAACAAAAAAAAAGTTGGAAAAGAAAAACTAAATCTGAGTGAATCCTGACCACATGCAGATATCTGACTCCACAGCCGGATCTGATGCTCGGAGATCGTTTTATCGGCTGTGTCCTGTCATGTGACACACTCAGAAAACTGATTACTTTGCCTTTATTGGGACTTTAAGTCGATCCAAAGCTCTGTGTATTTATTCCATCTTTATGTTTGCACTGGAAAAAAATGCCCCTCCAAAAATAAGTAAAAAAACAACAAATAAAAGACGTTTTTGCTTGAAATAAGCAAAAAAATCTGCCAATGGAACTAGTGAAAATCGGCTTGTCAAGATTTCTTGAAATAAAATGTGATATTTAGGACTTTTGAGATAAAAGTGATCTTGAAATTAGCTTAAAAACCTCTTCAAATGAAAAAAAAAAACCTTGTTTCATATGATATGTGACTCAAAACAATTTGTTTTCAAGACTTTTTCATTTAACAAGATATTCCAGATGTATTGTCTTCAAACAAGTCCCTATATCTGGCTGAAATGGTGCTTGTTAGGCAGTTTTGTCTTATATCAAGTGAAATGAGATACTCAATGAGACAAATATACTTGGTAAGATTTAGATTTTTTCCAGTGTAGTGATTTTCTGCTTTAGTTTGTGATTTTTGTTTCTGTTTATTCAGTATTTTGATTTGTGTTTCCTGCCTTTTGTTCTCGGTGTTTGGAGCCTTTGATCTTCATATTCTGCTTTATTCTTTGCTCTGTTTAGTTTCTTTATTCCTCGGTCTTATTCCCCACCTTTTTCTATCACAGTCCGTGAGCCAGAAATCACATAATACAGAAAGTTTCAGTTTATTTCCAGCTCCAGGAGACATTAGAATAGGTTCCCATGCAGTCTTTAGCAGCATGTCTTTCAGGATTAGTTCATTTTGAGATTTTAAGATCCAGAACATCCTCTGATGGGCTAATCAGAGTTTTATGCACTCGTGCTGTTTTACCTTCTTTCTCTGAGGTCTATTTTCCTTTCTATGAAAGGTGTTCTTGATAAAACATGTGGAATGAGGTAAAACAGTGTGTTAAAGGCTTTGGGTTGGAGGTTTTACGGCTTTACAACACGACTGGCAGCTGTGTTCCTGTAAGAACCTGCGGTTGTGTTGTGAAGCTGCGCAGATTCCAACATCAGCTAACCAAGAGACGGGAAAACTCTCGTTTAACACCGTGTGGAAATTCCTCCTGCCAGCAGGTCTGGAATTTAAACACTAAAAAGAACTTTAACTACTTCTCCATCTCAGCGAGGCTCTGAGTCAGGGCAGGTGTGTTGGTTTCTGACTGGAAACTGGATGAGAAAATCACCAAAAATCCCAAAATCAGACAAAATCTGACCTCAGAGACACAATGTGACCAAAAATCAGACAAAAACTGACCTCAGAGACACAATGTAACCAAAAATCAGACAAAAACTGACTGCAGAGACACAATGTGACCAAAATAACAGCTGAAACTCTTCTGCACCAGTTGGTGTCCTTACTGTCAGAACGTCTGCAAGTGTTGGGAGAAGGAAACGTTACAAAGTGGATCGTAGAACATGAAACTGGTAGAAACCTTTTGCTGAATGTCAGAGATAAAAAGACTCTTGTTGGCTTCTTTTACAGGTAGAGATGGTCGAGTTCCACATGGATTCCCTGCAGTTTAAACCCATTAATAGATATAAAGTGTCATGTCTAGGGATGGGAATCGAAAACCGGTTCTTGTTGAGAACCGGTTCCCAGTGTTTCAATTGCTTGGAATCGTTTGGCGATTTTGCAAACGATTCCCTTATCGATCCCAGTGGGCGCGAATGACGTCACCACGCAGCGTTGCGTGGCGTGTCCAGCGCAGCCAGCAACATGTCAGGTGCTCACCACCAGTTTCCTGTCAGAACTTCTCATCTTGCAGCATCTTTTTGGTTCAGCTTTCAGGAAACGTGTTGTTTTTTTTAATACAGAAAAATTACAAAATAAGTTCCTGAATCTGCTTAAAATCTGATCTAATGTGGGCGTTTCAAGCTCCATCCAGGCAGCAGGTAAACCGTGTGACTGTAGATGGAAGTCACAGGCGTACTTTGATCCACTCCTGATCACAGGACACGGAGACACTTTAAAGTGTAATCTGCACTGGAGGAAAAGTAAAGAGCAGAAAAGGAAGATGACAAAAAGAGGAAGAGGGTTGATGTGATGCTCCGCTGTGCACACTTCCTGTTTACCCTGAAAGATGGCAGGTTTACGGGTTAACCTTGTAGCACCCAGCATATGAATAATCATTGAAAAAAATCATTTTGGCTCTTCTTGCATCTTTTTGGGTGGGAATAAACCAATATTTTTGGAATTTTTGGAATTGGGCTATTTTTGATCATTTTAGGCAATGTTGCATATTTGCAGCTGTGGGCTTTCCTGATTCATTTAGTGCACAAAACCAAGTCATTAACTGCTGCTACCACAATAAAATGCATATAATAAACCTTTATTGAACATTCTTAATACAAAGTGCGGAACGCAACCATCATAAACTTTCCATTCAACAACAAATCAAACAGATTTCACAGATCTTTGTTGTGAGAAAGTGAAGCACATATAAAATGCAAAAAATAATGTAATGTAAATAAAAAATGTGCACATGAATGTAAATAATGTATGTAAATTTAAAAAATCAAATAATGTAATATAAATAAAGATATAATGTAAATAAATAATGTAAATAAATAAAAAGCTTGTTGCATATCTGCAACTGTGGGTGCTACAAGGTTAATTTACCGAATATTATCTATATATTTTCAAACTGATGAGCTTTGTGAAATAAATAGTTTTCTTTAAGTTTTTCTGATGGACTAACTCATGCTCATCTCTGTCTCTCCACAGCCGCCAAGCGTCCCTCCTCGGTCTCGTCTCTGAGTGGGATTGTGGGTAGGATGATGTCATCTGGCGAGCGAGGAGCGTCGTCCTCGTCGTGCACCTCCGTGAACACCGTCTGCTCGGACGGCGAGCGCCCCTCCTCCCTCTCCCTCTCCTCCTCCACCTCCTCGGTCTCCCTGCAGGACGCCTCCCACTCCTCCTCCTCTTCCTCCTCCTCCTCCTCGCTTCCGTATGGCGCCGTGCCGACGTACAACGCCTCCTCCTCGTCCTCCACGCCGAAGAGGAACGGCTCCGACATCAGCCTGGACCTCACTCCCCTCGTCACGCCACACGGAGGCGGAGCACCAGGCGGAAGAGGCGGGGCCGGTGCTGCCAAGGCGACAGCAGGAAGCCACGCCCCTAACGGGCATGTGGCCAATCCGGTGGCGGCCCCAGCGGTGGCTCCACCCAGGCAGCTTTCACGGCTGGAAAGAGTCGTTCTGGAGATCGTAGAGACGGAACAAGCCTACGTCAGAGACCTGAAGAGCATCGTGGAGGTAAGAAATGAGAGTTCAGACATGATCTGTGGGGACACAGGCTGTGTTCCAAACCGCATACTGCATACTGCATACTGCATACTACATACTACATACTACATACTATATACTGCATACTGCATACTACATACTACATACTACATACTACATACTATATACTACATACTACATACTGCATACTGCATACTGCATACTACATACTGCATACTGCATACTGCATACTACATACTACATACTACATACTATATACTGCATACTGCATACTACATACTACATACTACATACTACATACTACATACTGCATACTGCATACTGCATACTACATACTGCATACTGCATACTGCATACTGCATACTACATACTACATACTACATACTATATACTGCATACTGCATACTACATACTGCATACTGCATACTACATACTGCATACTGCATACTGCATACTACATACTGCATACTACATACTGCATACTGCATACTGCATACTACATACTACATACTACATACTATATACTGCATACTGCATACTACATACTGCATACTGCATACTACATACTGCATACTGCATACTGCATACTACATACTGCATACTACATACTGCATACTACATACTATATACTGCATACTACATACTGCATACTGCATACTGCATACTACATACTGCATACTGCATACAGCATACTGCATACTACATACTGCATACTGCATACTGCATACTACATACTACATACTGCATACTGCATACTGCATACTACATACTGCATACTGCATACTGCATACTACATACTGCATACTACATACTGCATACTACATACTACATACTACATACTATATACTGCATACTATATACTGCATACTACATACTGCATACTACATACTGCATACTACATACTACATACTGCATACAGCATACTGCATACTACATACTGCATACTGCATACTGCATACTACATACAGCATAATGCATACTACATACTGCATACTGCATACTGCATACTGCATACTACATACTGCATACTGCATACTGCATACAGCATACTACATACTACAGACTGCATACTACATACTGCATACAGCATACTACATACTGCATACTGCATAGAGCATACTACATACTACAGACTGCATACTACATACTACATACTGCATACAGCATACTGCATACTACATACTGCATACTGCATACTGCATACAGCATACTGCATACTACATACTGCATACTGCATACTACATACTGCATACTGCATACTACATACTGCATACTACATACTGCATACTACATACTACATACTACATACTACATACTATATACTGCATACTATATACTGCATACTACATACTGCATACTACATACTGCATACTGCATACTGCACACTGCATACAGCATACTACATACTACAGACTGCATACTACATACTACATACTGCATACAGCATACTGCATACTACATACTGCATACTACATACTGCATACTGCATACTACATACTGCATACTGCATACTACATACTGCATACTACATACTGCATACTGCATACTGCATACTACATACTACAGACTGCATACTACATACTGCATACTACATACTGCATACTACATACTACATACTGCATACTGCATACTACATACTACATACTGCATACTGCATACTACATACTGCATACAGCATACTAAATACTACAGACTGCATACTGCATACTATATACTACATACTGCATACTACATACTGCATACTGCATACTACATACTGTATACTGCATACTACATACTACATACTGCATACTACATACTGCATACTACATACTGCATACTGCATACTACATACTACATACTGCATACTACATACTGCATACTGCATACTACATACTGCATACTGCATACTACATACTGCATTCTACATACTGCATACTACATACTACATACTGCATACTGCATACTACATACTACATACTGCATACTACATACTGCATACTGCATACTACATACTGCATACTGCATACTACATACTGCATTCTACATACTGCATACTACATACTACATACTGCATACTGCATACTACATACTACATACTGCATACTACATACTGCATACTACATACTACATACTGCATACTGCATACTGCATACTGCATACTACATACTGCATACTGCATACTACATACTACATACTACATACTGCATACTATATACTACATACTACATACTGCATACTACATACTACATACTGCATACTACATACTGCATACTGCATACTACATACTGCATACTGCATACTACATACTGCATACTACATACTGCATACTACATACTACATACTGCATACTGCATACTACATACTACATACTGCATACTACATACTGCATACTACATACTACATACTGCATACTACATACTGCATACAGCATACTACATACTACATACTGCATACTACATACTGCATACTACATACTACATACTGCATACTACATACTGCATACTGCATACTACATACTACATACTGCATACTACATACTGCATACTACATACTACATACTACATACTACATACTGCATACTACATACTATATACTACATACTACATACTGCATACTACATACTACATACTGCATACTACATACTGCATACTACATACTACATACTGCATACAGCATACTGCATACTACATACTGCATACTGCATACTACATACTACATACTGCATACTACATACTGCATACTACATACTACATACTACATACTACATACTGCATACTACATACTGCATACTACATACTACATACTGCATACTACATACTGCATACAGCATACTGCATTCTACATACTGCATACTACATACTACATACTGCATACTGCATACTACATACTACATACTGCATACTACATACTGCATACTACATACTACATACTGCATACTGCATACTGCATACTGCATACTACATACTGCATACTGCATACTACATACTGCATACTACATACTGCATACTATATACTACATACTACATACTGCATACTACATACTACATACTGCATACTACATACTGCATACTGCATACTACATACTGCATACTGCATACTACATACTGCATACTACATACTGCATACTACATACTACATACTGCATACTGCATACTACATACTACATACTGCATACTACATACTGCATACTACATACTACATACTGCATACTACATACTGCATACAGCATACTACATACTACATACTGCATACTACATACTGCATACTACATACTACATACTGCATACTACATACTGCATACTGCATACTACATACTACATACTGCATACTACATACTGCATACTACATACTACATACTACATACTACATACTGCATACTACATACTATATACTACATACTACATACTGCATACTACATACTACATACTGCATACTACATACTGCATACTACATACTACATACTGCATACAGCATACTGCATACTACATACTGCATACTGCATACTGCATACTGCATACAGCATACTGCATACTACATACTGCATACTGCATACTACATACTGCATACTGCATACTACATACTGCATACTACATACTGCATACTACATACTACATACTACATACTACATACTATATACTGCATACTATATACTGCATACTACATACTGCATACTACATACTGCATACTGCATACTGCACACTGCATACAGCATACTACATACTACAGACTGCATACTACATACTACATACTGCATACAGCATACTGCATACTACATACTGCATACTACATACTGCATACTGCATACTACATACTGCATACTGCATACTACATACTGCATACTACATACTGCATACTGCATACTGCATACTACATACTACAGACTGCATACTACATACTGCATACTACATACTGCATACTACATACTACATACTGCATACTGCATACTACATACTACATACTGCATACTGCATACTACATACTGCATACAGCATACTAAATACTACAGACTGCATACTGCATACTATATACTACATACTGCATACTACATACTGCATACTACATACTGCATACTGCATACAGCATACAGCATACTGCATACTGCATACTACATACTACATACTACAAACTGCATACTGCATACTGCATACTACATACTGCATACTACATACTGCATACTGCATACTACATACTACATACTGCATACTACATACTGCATACTGCATACTACATACTGTATACTGCATACTACATACTACATACTGCATACTACATACTGCATACTACATACTGCATACTGCATACTACATACTACATACTGCATACTGCATACTACATACTGCATACTGCATACTACATACTGCATACTGCATACTACATACTGCATTCTACATACTGCATACTACATACTACATACTGCATACTGCATACTACATACTACATACTGCATACTACATACTGCATACTACATACTACATACTGCATACTGCATACTGCATACTGCATACTACATACTGCATACTGCATACTACATACTACATACTACATACTGCATACTATATACTACATACTACATACTGCATACTACATACTACATACTGCATACTACATACTACATACTGCATACTACATACTGCATACTACATACTACATACTGCATACTGCATACTACATACTACATACTGCATACTACATACTGCATACTACATACTACATACTGCATACTACATACTGCATACAGCATACTACATACTACATACTACATACTGCATACTACATACTGCATACTACATACTACATACTGCATACTACATACTGCATACTGCATACTACATACTACATACTGCATACTACATACTGCATACTACATACTACATACTACATACTACATACTGCATACTACATACTATATACTACATACTACATACTGCATACTACATACTACATACTGCATACTACATACTGCATACTACATACTATATACTACATACTACATACTGCATACTACATACTACATACTGCATACTACATACTACATACTGCATACTACATACTGCATACTGCATACTACATACTGCATACTACATACTGCATACTGCATACTACATACTACATACTGCATACTACATACTGCATACTACATACTACATACTGCATACTACATACTGCATACTACATACTATATACTACATACTACATACTGCATACTACATACTACATACTGCATACTACATACTACATACTGCATACTGCATACTACATACTGCATACTACATACTACATACTGCATACTGCATACTATATACTGCATACTACATACTACATACTGCATACTATATACTACATACTACATACTGCATACTACATACTACATACTGCATACTACATACTGCATACAGCATACAGCATACTGCATACTACATACTACATACTGCATACTACATACTACATACTGCATACTATATACTACATACTACATACTGCATACTACATACTACATACTGCATACTACATACTACATACTGCATACTGCATACTGCATACTACATACTGCATACTACATACTGCATACTGCATACTACATACTGCATACTACATATTGCATACTGCATACTGCATACTGCATACTGCATACTACATACTGCATACTACATACTGCATACTGCATACTGCATACTACATACTGCATACCGCATACTACATACTATATACTGAATACTACATATTGCATACTGCATACTGCATACTGCATACTACATACTGCATACCGCATACTACATTCTACAAAATCACAAACGTGATACGTGACTGCATTGCCACCATTTTACTGTTATTTTGCAGCTAAATGCTTAATGCAGCTCCCTGATGTCCACTCACACACTGTTCAGAAGTCTAAAGGTGTGATAACAGATGTCTTTCTTATCTTTTTCATTACTTTTATGACTCCTTCAGTTGTTTTTACTCGTTGCAAAGCAGCGGTACGAGCAGTTTAACACGAACAGAATGTATGTTCTGCGTATTTTCTCCCGTTAAACGGTCGGGATCTCAGGTTGTTGTAGCTCCTTCCACAGCGGTCGATCTTTGTCTGATTAATCGGAGAAATCTGAAGCAGCGATCCGTTCTGTCGGACAGAATCTGTGGAAACATGAACTTTACGCCGCAGACTGTCGGGTCCTCAGCCACAGAAACCCTGACGGTGGCGGGTCTGGGTTTTATTTCCAGCTGTCTGCCCTCATTTGCAGAACCAGGCGGCCAATCGTGTTGCAGCTGCTGCTAATAAAGAGGTCAGCAAACACAAGGTAAAGGGCGTGTGTCGTGAGGAGCTGGCTGATTTTTGCCTTTGGGCCTATTTACCTCCATCCAGCCTCCTCACACCTCCACCCTCTGAGGCGCCACCTTTAAAAACTGCAGAATGAATAATTAGTAAAGATCAGCTGCTGTTACAGATGGAAAACAGTAATGATAAGTGTAGCAGAGAGGAAGGTGTGGCAGAAACCTCTCCATCAGTGGGTCGTGGTGTTGTTTCTGTTGCTAGGCAACAGCTCAGCTGTATGTTTAACATCCAGGTCAAAGAGTCAGAAAGATGACGGTCTCACCACAGAGACACATCAGCTCAACGGCACATTAAGATTATTCCTTTTTAAATAAAAAGAACAGAGGGATTATAACAGAAATGTACACGGTTTTTAACACACACATTGAGATTATTCTATAAGAAACAGGAGGTTCAGACCTGCTTTACGGGGTCTGTAACCTTTAACGAGCCGGTTGGGGTCATGTGACCGTGAAAGTGACCTCTGGATGCAGACCGGAGTCAGGAGGGATTAAACAGAGCAGGAGCGAGGTGGTGATGAGAGGCAGAGCAGGAGGCTGACAGACGGCTGATAAAGCCGACGACAGCTCGCTGTGTGTGATGGCAGAGGATGAAAGCAGCAGGAAATTCTCTGTTTTACTTCAAAAGGATGTTTCACACTCCGATCGGACAGCTGGAGGCACAGAAACTCACCGGCTGGCTCAGCTCTGCTGCACCTGGAGCAGGACTGGGTTAAACCCAGTCAGCAGATTCC
This sequence comes from Odontesthes bonariensis, assembly GCF_027942865.1. NCBI lineage: Eukaryota > Metazoa > Chordata > Actinopteri > Atheriniformes > Atherinopsidae > Odontesthes > Odontesthes bonariensis. The sequence continues at coordinate 2,645,576 of NC_134514.1, forward strand.
ACAGAGAAGCTTTAAGATGCCCCACAATGCAACAGGAGGACGCCAAAGATGTTATCACTGTCCCATCAGCTGGGGTGGTGGGTGATGTCCTGGTCCAAGGTCCTGATTTCCTCATTTCTTTCTGACTATCCTGTAATCTTTAAAGTGTCCTGATCAACAGTTCTCCAGCTTTCTGAAGCTTTTTTCTTTAGCTGCATCTGTGAAAAACAGCTTCAGAGTTTCAACTTTTTTGTACATTTACGTTTAAAACTGCTTTCAGTTACCAAAAGAGTCAAATTAATATAAGAAATTCAGTTTTGAAAAAATCCTAATCCCAAAAAAATGAATGTTATCACGTCTAAAAGTAGAAAAGTAGGAAAAAAACAGACAATAATAAGAATTATATGTTATTCCACATCAAGGAAAAGTAAATAAGATTAAATTTAAAGCTTAAAAAAGGAATATAAGATATAATCCAATGATTAATTATGGAACAATTAATATAAATTAATTTTTACTGTTATTTTACAGTGCAACTACTGTTATTAATCAAACAGTATAATACTGTTTATTGGATTACAGTATATGACGGTAGGATAACTGTGTTTTAGTAATTTTACAGCGCATCTACCGTCATTTATTTAACAGTATAATAACATATATTTTGGATTTGGACATCAATTCATAACAAATACTGATTTAACTGTTAATTTACACGTGGGGGGTGAATATTCAACAGTATTTTTACAATTATTGTAAGAGAAGGTTCGCCCAGAGCATAAATCTAGCCAGGACCGCCGTAATAATCTTGTGACGGTTCTTTGACGTTTTAAACCCGAGTCGGGCTTTAACACGGGTTTATGTTCATGTTGGAACATGTTCCAGTGAATCTCTGCAGCTGCTTCCTGTTTATATGGAGAAATATAAAGAAATTAGATCTGGATCAGGAGTTTTTCACAGTTCTGTAAATGACAAAAATACACCTTTATGCTGACGACACGGTTTTATATAGTGACTCAGGTGGAAATATATATACTATAATATATATATCTATGTATATTATAGTATATATACCTATATTTATATAAATATATAGATATGTATATTATAGTATATATATAGTATATATATTATATATATAGGTGGATGAGAGCTTTTGTTCACTTTATGGTTAAATCCATCTTCACACAGACTGCATATACATAGCATCACAGTTAAAGAAAAGTAAAAACAGTGTTGAAACTCTACTAACAGTATGAAGAAGAGAGAGTGTTCTCTGTGTGAGCCTCTGCTGCATGTGTTTTACTTTCTGCAGCAAAGCTGCAGCTTGCTGTTAAAACATTCCTCTGCTGATAGGGAGGCGGGGTGATAGATGATAGGTGAGTGTCTCCTGCAAAGCCTTCGTTCCTGCTGGTCTTCAGCTGAAGTCTGGTTTTGATTGAGGCTGCATGATGTCACGCTCACTTGGAATCTGAGACGAGCGCCATATAAGGCCCGTGTGTGTTAATAACAATGCAGAAAGGGGAATGAATGAATGGGTGGAAGCGGCTCCGCTTCGCTCTCCTGCAGACTCACTTTGCTTTTTAAGGAACATTTCTCAGCAACATGTGGCCAACATGAGTCCAACTCTTCTTCCACCAAATGAAAACCATCCTCCCCAACCATCTGCCTCCTTTCAGGAGAAACTGCTGAGCTACGTGAAACCGAAGCGGGGAGATCAGTTCTTTAACCCTCATACCTGATTTAAAACAACTTCATTTCTGAAAAGAGACATTTTTGTCCCCTTTTTAAAACGACCTAAAAACACCATATATTAATATTTTTTTCCACTTTTTTCTTCATAGATCTTTTATTCCACTTCAGTTCTGATCATAACTACCAAGTTTTCAATTATTTTAAAAAATGTAACCCTTTAAATACTGGTTTATAGGATGTAAACGCCAATTTCTGTAGAAAAAGACAAACACAAAAACTGCTGTATTTTAAATATATAGAATGCAAAGTGGAATTGTTGAGCGGGGATAATTATGGTCTGGGATAAGTCAATGATCAGCAGCAACATTGATTTTTAGGGATTTGTCAATTTTTTGTCTGATGCATGAAATTTCTACACAATGAAAAATTGCAAACAGAAATTGGCGTTTACATCATATAAACCAGTATTTAAAGGGTTAATTTTTAAAAAATAATTAAACTTAGTAGTTATGATCAGAACTGAAGTGGAAGAAAAGATTTATGAAAAAAAAGTGGAAAAAAATATTAATAAATGATGTTTTTAGGTCGTTTTAAAAGGGAACAAGAATGTCCCTTTTCAGAAATTAAGGAGTTTTTTTTACTACACAATGAAAAATTGCATTGTATATGATGTGTTTTTGAAATTTGAATAAATAGTCAAAAATGCACAACTGGACCAAATAGGATGAGTATCACTGTCTACAGTGTGAAATTAGAGGAGAAAGTTCACCCCAAGTGGAGAAAAATGTCCCCATCAGGGCTTAGGGTTAAATTCAGAGATTCTTTTCTGGAGAGAAAACCAAGTTGACCTGCAGCCAAGTAGGACAGGAAACAGAGGGGGAGGAATCCTGGGGCAGATGGAGGGGGAAGGGGGCAAAGATGTAGAGGGAACAGGAGGAAAAAGGGAAAGATGACGAGGCATCTGGTTACCGAGAGAAAGGAGAAAACAGAGAGAGGGATGGTTCATTTCAGAGGAAGAGACGTGAGGAGAAAAGGCTGAACGATGGGAAGAAGATAAGAAAAGAGCAACAAGAGGAATGTGAAGGGCAGGAGGAGATGAAGAGACTCAGTGGGGTCACATGGCACTGAAAGGATCGGATTATTGGCTAAACTACAATCAGACTGAGTTATTAAGTGCATGTAGACACCTTAATCTGACTAAGAATTGGATCGGATGGGATTCAGACCCCGAGATAACTGGGTTGAAAGTCACTCTAAACCTGCTTGTAGACGCTGAAGCACGTGGTGAATCAGACTTTAATTTATCGGCGTAAAATAATTAATGCGTTAACGCGATAAAAACGAGTTAACTCGCCCAGCCCTAGTTTTATCTTATTTCTTCTTTATCATCCCCTCCTCGCCTTCATCCTGCTGTTTGTTTTGGTAAAAGCTTCCAATGCAAAGCGAAGCCTGAAGCGTCTTCCTCATTCCTGCTGTCTTCTCCTCCTCGTGCCTCTCTGAGCATCATTTTTCACTCATCTCCTCCTCCAATGGGAGCGTTTCCTGTTGCCTTTACAAGGTGATGAATGTGGTCGAAGCCTCTCATTATACGCCTCATTATACACTGTCAGTGCTGTTTTGGACCCAATTTGGAGACCGGAGAAAGAATCTCAGATCATTTACGTTTGCAGCCGTCTTCTAAAAATCATATTTTTATACGACTAAAGAGCAGCAGCAAATACATTTGAAAATAAAGTTAAATGTTCACCTTAAAACATGTTTATTTCCTATAAAACATTGACTTGTTCAGCTTGTCTCGGCAGCACCTGGTTAAGGTTCAATGTGTGGGAAGATGGCAAAACCCCCTGAAGCCAGGGCTGTATTGGAAATATTCCGCCTGAAAAAGCCTCCCCTGTTTCAGTCACCAGCAGCTCAACGGTCGGCTGTCAGGCCAAAGCCAACAAACTTGGGAAAGTTTCTATCCAAGTCTGCACTAACCTCACACTGAAGAAAACTGTGCGTTTGGGAGTAAATTCAGCTCAGTTCAGCCACACTTAATTAATCCAGAATGATGTTGCTGCAGATGTTGTTGTAGTTACACGACAAAATGAAGTAAAGAAGATTAAAGTTGAAGTGGAGCAGAGAGAGAGACTCGTGGTTGAAATCCTCAGAGATCACCATGGATTTGGGTATTTTGTACAACTTAGCTGATGATGTCAGAGGATTACATCATCTGTTGTTTACCAGCTCTGTGATCCTCCTCCTTTCCTGTTACCGCTCTGTCTGCAGTCTCTGTCTGTGTTCTAAACCGCCTACTTCTCCTACTACTCCTACTAACTTTAACTTTTTAAGTTCCCGGATGCATACTAGATTCTCCGAAATGTTGGGTATGCATCATGAGGTTACTACTCATACTCAAACTACCCAAGATGCAACGTAACGTGACGTCGCCGATCGTCATTTCCTGTCAAAACGGCAGTTTCAAGCTAGCTACAACGAGGGTAGGTTCACTTCCTGTTTTCAAAACAAAAGCACCAGTTGTATGGTAATGGCTTTCCCTATGATAAAAGGCAACGGGTATTTTATTTTGTGAAAATAACAGGAAGTGCGTTGCTCACTGCGGCTAGCTTTAGTAGCGCAGAATTCGTGGGAACTAAATTGTAAACAGCCGGTATTTTGTCAGGTTTTCAACACGTTGGGGATCTAAACGACTACTTTCTCACCTGAAAATGTTTCAAATGTTGCTAAAGTTTACAGAGTTTAGAGCTTAAGAGAAATCAGCTTCAGGCCGGCTGATTTCGGCTCGGGCAGGAGCGAAATGCATTGTGGGTAAACGCTCTGCATACTGTCTGATCGATGAGTATGTAGTATGGAAGTTTGTAGTATGGAAGTATGTTTATCCACCAGTGACCTCACATTCCCCCTGATGATCAGGGGAAAAAATGGTTTAAACTTCCTCCTCCTTTGTCTCCATTTTGTTCCTGCTCTGCATCCTAGACGTGTCCTCTTCAACTCACCTTGATTTGGAGTCTCTTATTCTAGGCATTCGTTGGACTTTGGAAAGCTCAGTTTGCTGCTCCGACGGGTTAACAACTTTGCCGTTGCCGCGGTTACGCATCATAACAGATGTAAAATGTGTCTGAGTTCCCAGCAGAAGTCCCTTCCAGCAGCGCAGCAAAATGTTTCATAAATATGAGTTTGCACAGAAACTCTCAGCAGGATCCAGAGAAAGACATCAATCTGCTGCATCGATGTCGAACAATAAATAACAGCCTCATAACGGAGAGTCACAGTTAGAGTGAATTACGCTTCCAGCCCGGGCTCTTAAGATACATCTGAATGCGTTTGGCACATCTGTGTTCAATGATCAGCACAGAACCGCTCCAGCTCCTTCCAATGCTGGTTTGAAACAATCATAAAGTCATAAGACAGATTCTTTGTCAGGCCGAGGCCATCCTGAGACGTTTAAAAGCTTCCTCTCAAAGTGCTGCTGGAACATCTGTAATTCCTTCAGTTCTGATTAATCCGATTAACAAACATCCCCACAGCATGATGCTGCCACCACCATGCTTTACTGTACAGATGATGTTTTTGATGTTTCTTAATGGTTCAAAAGTTGAGTAAATCTGGCCAATCCTCTTCATTGTTTCTGAGATGCTTCTTCCTCGCTTCCACATTGTTTTTTACAGAAGTTACGGTCACTTTTTAGACTTTAGTCTTTCTTCTCTGGTCTGTAAGTTTCGTAGTTTTGGTAGTGAGTCCTTATTTTGGTTTCTGTTGTCTAAAAATTTATTTAATGATGCTCTGAGGGATGAACGGAGTTCTTTTAAACTCAATCTTAATCTGTGTTCCTTCACATCTTTTTCCGAGCCTTGATTGTTCTGCCGGCTCAGAGGTGTCAGAGACTTCGAAAACCTTTTAAATGTCCAGTTCTGAGATCATCTGACATGTAAGAAAGTATTAAGAACAATATCAAGTGGAGTGGATGTTTTTCAAGGTCGTAATCTTTTCAGAATGAGAGCAGCTTTATGGGGAATTCAGAACCATTCGGTTTGAACACAGAGAACCATTCGGTTTGAACAGAGAGAACCATTCGGTTTGAAACCAGAGAACCATTCGTTTTGAACACCGAGAACCATTCGGTTTAAACACAGAGAACCATTCGGTGTGAACACAGAGAACCATTCGTTTTGAACACAGAGAACCATTCGGTTTAAACACAGAGAACCATTCGTTTTGAACACAGAGAACCATTCGGTTTAAACACAGAGAACCATTCGGTTTGAACACAGAGAACCATTCGGTTTAAACACAGAGAACCATTCGGTGTGAACACAGAGAACCATTCGTTTTGAACACAGAGAACCATTCGGTTTAAACACAGAGAACCATTCGTTTTGAACACAGAGAACCATTCGGTTTAAACACAGAGAACCATTCGGTTTGAACACAGAGAACCATTCGGTTTGAACACAGAGAACCATTCGGTTTAAACACAGAGAACCATTCGGTTTGAACACAGAGAACCATTCGGTTTAAACACAGAGAACCATTCGGTTTGAACCCAGAGAACCATTCGGTTTGAACCCAGAGAACCATTCGGTTTGAACACAGAGAACCATTCGGTTTGAACCCAGAGAACCATTCGTTTTGAACACCGAGAACCATTCGTTTTGAACACAGAGAACCATTCGGTTTAAACACAGAGAAGCATTCGGTTTGAACACAGAGAACCATTCGGTTTGAACCCAGAGAACCATTCGTTTTGAACACAGAGAACCATTCGGTTTGAACCCAGAGAACCATTCGTTTTGAACACAGAGAACCATTCGGTTTGAACATAGAGAACCATTCGATTTGAACACAGAGAACCGTTCAGTTTGAACACAGAGAACCGTTCAGTTTGAACACAGAGAACCGTTCGCTTTGAACACAGAGAACCATTCAGTTTGAACACAGAGAACCATTCAGTTTGAACACAGAAAACCATTCGGTTTGAACACAGAGAACCATTCGGTTTGAACACAGAGAACCGTTCGCTTTGAACACAGAGAACCGTTCGCTTTGAACACAGAGAATCATTCGGTTTGAACATAGAGAACCATTCGGTTTGAACACAGAGAATCATTCGGTTTAGACACAGAGAACCATTCGGTTTGAACACAGAGAACCATTCGGTTTGAACATAGAGAACCATTCGGTTTGAACACAGAGAACCGTTCAGTTTGAACACAGAGAACCATTTGGTTTAAGGACAGAGAACCATTCGGTTTGAACACAGAGAACCGTTCGCTTTGAACACAGAGAACCATTCGGTTTGAACACAGAGAACCCTTCAGTTTGGAAAAGGAGAACAGGTCCAGTATGATAAGTGTAATCTTTCACACAGAATCTGTTCGGGAGCGCTGACTGATGCATGAATAATTTCACATTAAACCGAATAAGGAGCTGGAGCAGATTGAACTTCCCGTCTTCCTGTGTTGAATTATAAAATATAATTCCTGTTGGCAGTGCTGCAGAAAGACGTCATGGCGTCCAGTTTGGGAACTTGGCCTGGATGTGGCGAGCTGACCTCAGCCTCTGCTACTTCTCACACTTCATTTCTGTCCCGTCCATCTTTTCTCTGGCGGCGTTCCTGCGTGTTTTAGTGTCTGGACTTCTGTCTGGGTCTGTTTGTGTTGCTGATAAACTTTTCCTCCTTTCCACACTCTCTCTCCTGCTTTCTGCACCATCGCCTCTCACTGCGCCGTCATCTGAACAGGATCTGCAACAGGAAGTGACCTCATATGAACTCTGACAGATTTGGATGCTGGATTAAGTTTCCATCATGGCTGAAGAATGCAGCGTTTGGTCATACAGTGATTAAACACACCAGCAGGTGCATGTTCGTTAGCAGGTGGATGTTCATTAGCATGTGCATGTTCGTTAGCATGTGCATGTTCGTTAGCAGCTGAATGTTCGTTAGCAGCTGAATGTTCATTAGCAGGTGGATGTCCATTAGCATGTGCATGTTCGTTAGCATGTGCATGTTCGTTAGCAGCTGAATGTTCGTTAGCAGGTGCTTGTTCGTTAGCAGGTGGATGTTCATTAGCAGTTTGATGTTCGTTAGCAGGTGGCTGTTCATTAGCAGGTGGATGTTCGTTAGCAGCTGAATGTTCTTTAGCAGGTGGATATCCATTAGCATGTGCATATTTGTTAGCATGTGCATGTTCGTTAGCAGCTGAATGTTCGTTAGCAGGTGCTAGTTCATTAGCAGGTGCTAGTTTGTTAGCAGGTGGCTGTTCATTAGCAGTTTGATGTTCGTTAGCAGGTGGCTGTTCATTAGCAGGTGGATGTTCGTTAGCATGTGCATGTTCGTTAGCATGTGCATGTTCGTTAGCAGCTGAATGTTCGTTAGCAGGTGGATGTTCATTAGCAGTTTGATGTTCGTTAGCAGGTGTGCATGTTCATTAGCAGGTGCATGTTCGTTAGCAGCTGAATGTTCATTCGCAGGTGGATGTTCATTAGCATGTGCATGTTCGTTAGCATGTGCATGTTCGTTAGCAGCTGAATGTTCGTTAGCAGCTGAATGTTCATTAGCAGGTGGATGTCCATTAGCATGTGCATGTTCGTTAGCATGTGCATGTTTGTTAGCAGCTGAATGTTCGTTAGCAGGTGCATGTTCGTTAGCAGGTGGATGTTTGTTAGCAGGTGCATGTTCGTTAGCAGGTGGATGTTTGTTAGCAGGTGCATGTTTGTTAGCAGGTGGATGTTCGTTAGCAGGTGGATGTTCGTTAGCAGTTGGATATTCGTTAGCAGGTGCATGTTCGTTAGAAGGTGGATGTTCGTTAGCAGGTGGATGTTTGTTAGCAGGTGCATGTTCGTTAGCAGTTGGCTGTTCGTTAGCGGGTGGATGTTCGTTAGCAGGTGGATGTTTGTTAGCATGTGCATGTTCGTTAGCAGGTGCATGTTCGTTAGCAGGTGGATGTTTGTTAGCAGGTGCATGTTCGTTAGCAGTTGGCTGTTCGTTAGCAGGTGGATGTTCGTTAGCAGGTGGATGTTCGTTAGCATGTGCATGTTCGTTAGCAGGTGGATATTCGTTAGCAGGTGCATGTTCGTTAGCGTGTGCATGTTCGTTAGCAGGTGGCTGTTCGTTAGCATGTGCATGTTCGTTAGCAGGTGGCTGTTCGTTAGCAGGTGGCTGTTTACTTTACAGTTTTTACTGAAAGATGCAGAAAGATGGAACTTTGGAGGGATTCAACCCCCAACTTCTTTGTCCTGGTGTGTTCGTCTGGTTCTAAAACCCTTATAAATTATTTCATAAAAACAGAGTTCAGTTGCAGACCAGTCTCACAAAAAATGTTTCACAGCCCAGCCTGTGATGTGTAGGACAGTGCTGACTGCTCATGAAAATGTGTAACCATAACAACGAGGTGTTTTCTAATGCTAACCGCGGACTCTTAGCTGCTGATGCTAACCTTTTAAAAAGACTGTTTTTAAGCACATCAGCGCTATGAAGCTTCGATTGTCTCGCAGTGAGCGCTAATGTCAGGACGTATCGATGTGTCTCAGGTTCTCTTAGATGACATCATCTTAAGATAAAAGCTGCACCTCTGAAGGGAACTGAGGCACAAAAACAAAGTTGGAGAACCATTCGGTTTAATTAAGGTGCAGATCGGCTGGTTTAAAGCCAGCTGGAGCCGGCAGGTTTGTCGCCTCAGGGCCAGTTGGCGTAGAAAAGTTCCCGTTTATCGCTTTGAATCTGCAGCTGGATATAAAAACAGCATGTGAATCCTGAAGTGGCCGCACTAATCATTATAAATCAGTTGGAAAAGTCCCCGTCTTACATCAGATGCCTCATGACAGAAGTTAAAGTGATTACCCGTCAAAATCGAGTTTGCAGAGTTGCTTAAAATAAAAACAAAAGAAGGTCAGTTACACTTCGGTGTGTGTTGGTTTTTCTTTCTAAAGGAGGGACGTTTTTTAAACTCAAAGCAGCGCCAGCTTCACCGGATGAGATTCTGAGAGACGTGTGAAACCAAAGCGTCTCTTCTGAGAAAGAATCGTCAGGTGCTGCAGATGTTCAGGAAGTGGCGTGCACACAGATTTAATCATGTTTAATCTCAGTTATGTCACTGAAACCTGAGAGAATTCTGCACATTTTGATGCCAAAACAGGTCAGTGAACACAAACCGGGCTGTATGTTTCATGACAAATCAAATCAAATCAAATTAAATTTATTTATATAGCACATTTCATGTACAAACAGTTCAAAGTGCTTCACATAAATAAAAGCATTGCAGCAGGGAGTGGAAGAAGCATTAAAAATACATAAAATAATATAAAGAGAAACATATAAAATAATTTAAATGAATTTAAAAACAAGCAACAGTCCAGATAAGTTCAAAGATATCGTGCAGATTTCATGCATAGACACATGAGAACAGAAATGTCTTTAACCTGGATTTAAAAATGTCTCCATTTGGTGAAAGTTTAATCTCCACTGGCAGTTTGTTCCACTTGTTGGCAGCATAACAGCTAAATGCTGCTTCTCCATGTTTAGTCTGGACTCTGGACTGGACCAGCTGACCTGAGTCCTTGGATCTAAGAGCTCTGCTGGCTTTATATTCTCTGAACAGATCACAGATGTAAACCATCAGCAGGCTTTTAAAATCTATTCTGTGACTGACTGGAAGCCAGTCGAGTCTGAAGTCCTCCGAATGAGCGGTGGTGTCGTATTTTGGCTCAGAGGTTTCTTTTTCAGCCTCTCAGGCTGCAGATGCTCTGCACCAGCTTCAGCTGGATACAAACAGATGTTTCTCCCACTTTCCTCATTAGTCAAACACCGAACACCTGCTGCGGCAGAGTCTTAAACACCCACGTAATGAGAGCTCATCACAGGTGTGATCTGAAGCTGGTGCCTGACCGCCTGTCTGCGTTTCTCTGCAGGACTACCTGGGCTGCATCATCGACTGCGGCGCTCTGCCGCTGAAGCCGGAGCAGGTCAGCACGCTGTTCTGCAACATCGAGGACATCTACGAGTTCAACAGGTGAGTCCCAGCTGCTCCTCCTCGCTGCTCTTTAAGCTCCAGATGCACTTTCAACGGGTTTGAGTCTGTTTACGGGGGATTCTTCTGCTAAAGAACTACGGGCCGTCTGAGCTGATGTCACACTCAGTGGGTCACATGGCTCTGAAAGGATCGGATTATTGGCTAAGTTACAATAATAATGAGTTAAGCAAGGGTAATTATTAGGGCTGGGCGTGTTAACTCGTTAATTATTTAACACAGATAAATATTTTATCTCTCATTAACGCTGGTTTTATTATTTATTTTATTATTGTAAAAGTCTGCTGCTCACAGGCTTTTATTTTGTAAAAGTCTGCTGCTCACAGGCTTTTATTCTGTAAAAGTCTGTTGCTCACAGGCTTTTATTCTGTAAAAGTCTGCTGCTGTCTGCTGTGGAACAGGAAAAGAAAGTAATCGGCGGATCCACCAAACATGGAGAAGGGTACGGAACTTTTACTCGGCCATTTTCATGTTAAAGTTCTTCCAGACGGCGGAGTCGACACTACTTTTGGATTCATTTTGGGATTCTGCGTACAAATGAGATTAATCGTGATTAAGGTGTCTACATGAACTTAATAACTCAGTCTGATTGTAATTTAGCCAATAATCCGATCCTTTCAGAGCCATGTGACCCCACTGAGTGGTTTTAGAAACTCTTTCAGGCTGGAGCTGCTGGTTTGAATCCCAGCAGCATGATTCCATGATTCAAACCTTTGAGTCTTTGTCCGGGGCTGAAGGTGGACAGCAGCTGCCGAGCTCATAAGAACAGACCTAATTCTGAGGCAGTGGGAATGTTGATGGATATTCCACCCGGCTTCGCCTGCGTGCCGCTTTCATTGTCACGGTAGTTTGGTTGAGCAGCCGTCGCTGCGTGTTCACATGCTGCTGAGCAGCCTGAAAGGTTTTCCAGCCCGAAGCCGAAGAAGGAAGTATCTGTGTCTGAGGATGAGCTGTGTGTTCAAACTGTGGATGGAAAGCTGAATGTGACTTCAGCCAGAGGTTTGCATGTGAAGTGGCTGACCATGTTGGGTCCCTGGTTTGGATCCTCTCCTCCACATGATGGTTTATATGTTCCAAAAATCAGGACTCAGGTTGGAAGTGAAGTTTGAAAGGCTGAAAAGATAAACGTGAGCAAGACACATTTCCGTTGATGGTTTGACGGGAATAACCAGAGGGTGGACACATGTAGACGTGTAAAAGCTGCATGTGAGGAGTTCAATAGGAGAAGTTGTTGTAAAAAGAGGAACAAACAACTGGTGGAAGAAAATGAAGTGACCTCTTCTTCAGGAATGACTTTAATTTCTGGGATAGTCCTGGGAGTTTATTGATCGTTACGGGTCAGGTGTGATTTGCAAAGTTGTTTCCCTCTAACGTGCATTAAGTTTCTTCAAAATAGATTAAAAAAAAACTACTTCAAACGACGGTGTACACTTTTCTTTTCTTTAGTTTTCAGTTTTCACCATCTCTTACCTCCTCTTGATGCGGAAACCATGGAAACCGGCTCTTAAAACAACCACAAACGAACACAAATCAGTGACAAAGAAGATCTGATACAAAATATGTTTAACATAAATAACACTCAACAAAGCCAACATGTAAAATGGAATGAATATTCTGAGTTGATTCTGGAAATAACAGTGAACCAGAGTGTGTGCTGGATACTGTTCTTCTGAATGTAAATAAAGTGAAGAGGCACCAGGACGATTCCCTGAGGAACTCCAAGTTGGCCCATTTCCTGCTTGTTTGATGGGAGGAGCTGGGATTTGGCTTTGTCCATCTTTTCCACCCTTTTCATCCCAAAACTCATGCACTAACCCTCCTTAGCTGTCACCTGTTTGATCAGAGTTTAGTTTAGTTGTATTCACGCCCAAATGTCGGTGGACGTTTGTTATATTCTTCTGTTCTGAGGGCTCTGTGGTTTACTCACCTTGTTAAAAGATGTTTCTTTTGACTGAACTGTATTCATTTTAAACTCCCTCCTTCTGTTGGTCCTGGAGTATTCAGTAAACCTTGGATCCTGCAGTGTGAGTTATAGCTGCAGATAATGCCACATTAGTTATGTTAGCTCGTAAAACCTGAACTCTGAAGGGCAGAGTTTCTTTCTTAGGTTAAATGGACCTTTATGTTTGTTTGACTGCTCCTGCAAAACTCGACCATTCTTCATCCCTTCATCTTGTTTCCCTGTACACACAGAAAGTGAAATTTAAACAAAAAACAAAGACAGGAATAACGATCAGGCAAATAAACATCAGTTGGTCAGTCCTGCAGGCCGAGGCCTGAAGACGTGCAGAGCTCCCAGAAAGTTAGCAGAAAGTTAGCAGAAGGTTAGCAGAAGGTAAGCAGAAGGTTGGCAGAAAGTTAGCAGAAAGTTAGCAGAAGGTTAGCAGAAAGTTAGCAGAAGGTTAGCAGAAGGTAAGCAGAAGGTTGGCAGAAGGTTGGCAGAAAGTTAGCAGAAGGTTAGCAGAAAGTTAGCAGAAGGTAAGCAGAAAGTTAGCAGAAAGTTAGCAGAAGGTTAGCAGAAAGTTAGCAGAAGGTAAGCAGAAGGTTGGCAGAAAGTTAGCAGAAGGTTAGCAGAAAGTTAGCAGAAAGTTAGCAGAAAGTTAGCAGAGGGTTAGCAGAAGGTTAGCAGAAAGTTAGCAGAAGGTAAGCAGAAGGTTAGCAGAAAGTTAGCAGAAGGTAAGCAGAAGGTTGGCAGAAAGTTAGCAGAAGTTTAGCAGAAAGTGAGCAGAAAGTGAGATGTGTGATTCAGAGCCTGGGAAGGAAGCTGTTGAAATATGTCCCACACACACAAACACTCAGCCCTCCTCCCTGTTTTCACACTTGGCTTTCTTTGTGTCTGCGCCAACACGCACACACCCAGCGAAACAATGTCACGCACACACTCAAACAGCCTCGGACACAAATATGCGAGCGCCAACGCACACACATGCACACGCACACAGTCTTCATTCCATTCAGGCTTCCTGCCGCCGGTTCTCATGGGAAATATTGTATGAGAGCGAGTGAGAAAGGTCCTTATTTGTGTCTGAGTTACAGCAGCTATGCGGTTAATTGGATTTTAGCTGATGACGTTAATAAGCTTATAACGACACAGATAAACATACAGTACCAGATGGGTAGACATAACAAGGCAAGAGAGGCTACATCATCCGGCATAGTTGGAACGTGACACCACTCAGCTGTTTGTGTGTCTGCAGCAGGAGATGCAGCCGTGTGGATGAGCTGCTTTATTAGGAGCTGAACTGCTGAGTGTGCGTCAGAACATCAATAAACAAAAAATCATCGGACTTTTTATGAGGTTTTACAGCCTGTTTTCACTCAAAGACAAGTTAAATTCTCTTAAAAATGTGGCGGTCTGTCTCTGCGACACCAATGAGGTGTTCTTTGGCATCGACTGCTAAAGAATGTGAAGCAAAAGGAAGCCTGAATGATGGCGGTAGGACTGCATCATCAGGAGGAATGATGGCGGTAGGACTGCATCATCAGGAGGAATGATGGCGGTAGGACTGCGTCCCCATCAGGAGGAATGATGGCGGTAGGGCTGCGTCCTCATCAGGAGGAATGATGGCGGTAGGACTGCGTCCTCATCAGGAGGAATGATGGCGGTAGGGCTGCGTCCTCATCAGGAGGAATGATGGCGGTAGGGCTGCGTCCTCATCAGGAGGAATGATGGCGGTAGGACTGCGTCCTCATCAGGAGGAATGATGGTGGTAGGACTGCATCATTATCAGGAGGAATGATGGCGGTAGGACTGCGTCGCCATCAGGAGGAATGATGGTGGTAGGACTGCATCATCAGGAGGAATGATGGCGGTAGGGCTGCGTCATCATCAGGAGGAATGATGGCGGTAGGGCTGCGTCATCAGGAGGAATGATGGCGGTAGGGCTGCGTCATCATCAGGAGGAATGATGGCGGTAGGGCTGCGTCATCAGGAGGAATGATGGCGGTAGGACTGCGTCATCATCAGGAGGAATGATGGTGGTAGGGCTGCGTCATCATCAGGAGGAATGATGGCGGTAGGGCTGCGTCATCAGGAGGAATGATGGCGGTAGGACTGCGTCATCATCAGGAGGAATGATGGCGGTAGGACTGCATCATCAGGAGGAATGATGGCGGTAGGGCTGCGTCCTCATCAGGAGGAATGATGGTGGTAGGACTGCGTCATCATCAGGAGGAATGATGGCGGTAGGGCTGCGTCCTCATCAGGAGGAATGATGGTGGTAGGACTGCGTCCTCATCAGGAGGAATGATGGTGGTAGGGCTGCGTCCTCATCAGGAGGAATGATGGCGGTAGGGCTGCGTCCTCGTCAGGAGGAATGATGGTGGTAGGGCTGCATCATCAGGAGGAATGATGGCGGTAGGACTGCGTCCTCATGAGGAGGAATGATGGCGGTAGGACTGCGTCCCCATCAGGAGGAATGATGGCGGTAGGACTGCATCATCAGGAGGAATGATGGCGGTAGGACTGCGTCCTCATCAGGAGGAATGATGGTGGTAGGGCTGCGTCCTCATCAGGAGGAATGATGGCGGTAGGACTGCGTCCTCATCAGGAGGAATGATGGCGGTAGGACTGCGTCCTCATCAGGAGGAATGATGGTGGTAGGGCTGCATCATCAGGAGGAATGATGGCGGTAGGGCTGCGTCCTCATCAGGAGGAATGATGGCGGTAGGGCTGCGTCCTCATCAGGAGGAATGATGGCGGTAGGACTGCGTCCTCATCAGGAGGAATGATGGCGGTAGGACTGCGTCCTCATCAGGAGGAATGATGGCGATAGGACTGCGTCCTCATCAGGAGGAATGATGGCGGTAGGGCTGCGTCCTCATCAGGAGGAATGATGGCGGTAGGGCTGCGTCCTCATCAGGAGGAATGATGGCGGTAGGACTGCGTCCTCATCAGGAGGAATGATGGCGGTAGGACTGCGTCCCCATCAGGAGGAATGATGGCGGTAGGACTGCGTCATCAGGAGGAATGATGGCGGTAGGGCTGCGTCATCAGGAGGAATGATGGCGGTAGGGCTGCGTCATCAGGAGGAATGATGGTGGTAGGACTGCGTCCTCATCAGGAGGAATGATGGCGGTAGGGCTGCGTCCCCATCAGGAGGAATGATGGCGGTAGGACTGCGTCCTCATCAGGAGGAATGATGGCGGTAGGGCTGCGTCATCATCAGCAGGAATGATGGCGGTAGGACTGCGTCCTCATCAGGAGGAATGATGGCGGTAGGACTGCGTCCTCATCAGGAGGAATGATGGCGGTAGGACTGCGTCCCCATCAGGAGGAATGATGGCGGTAGGACTGCGTCATCAGGAGGAATGATGGCGGTAGGGCTGCGTCATCAGGAGGAATGATGGCGGTAGGGCTGCGTCATCAGGAGGAATGATGGTGGTAGGACTGCGTCCTCATCAGGAGGAATGATGGCGGTAGGGCTGCGTCCCCATCAGGAGGAATGATGGCGGTAGGACTGCGTCCTCATCAGGAGGAATGATGGCGGTAGGACTGCGTCCTCATCAGGAGGAATGATGGTGGTAGGACTGCGTCCTCATCAGGAGGAATGATGGCGGTAGGACTGCGTCCCCATCAGGAGGAATGATGGTGGTAGGACTGCATCATCAGGAGGAATGATGGTGGTAGGACTGCATCATCAGGAGGAATGATGGCGGTAGGACTGCATCATCAGGAGGAATGATGGCGGTAGGACTGCATCATCAGGAGGAATGATGGCGGTAGGACTGCGTCCTCATCAGGAGGAATGATGGCGGTAGGACTGCATCATCAGGAGGAATGATGGCGGTAGGACTGCGTCCTCATCAGGAGGAATGATGGCGGTAGGACTGCGTCCCCATCAGGAGGAATGATGGCGGTAGGACTGCGTCATCAGGAGGAATGATGGCGGTAGGACTGCGTCCCCATCAGGAGGAATGATGGCGGTAGGACTGCGTCATCAGGAGGAATGATGGCGGTAGGACTGCGTCCCCATCAGGAGGAATGATGGCGGTAGGACTGCGTCCCCATCAGGAGGAATGATGGCGGTAGGACTGCATCATCAGGAGGAATGATGGCGGTAGGACTGCGTCCTCATCAGGAGGAATGATGGCGGTAGGACTGCGTCCCCATCAGGAGGAATGATGGCGGTAGGACTGCGTCCTCATCAGGAGGAATGATGGCGGTAGGACTGCGTCCCCATCAGGAGGAATGATGGCGGTAGGACTGCATCATCAGGAGGAATGATGGCGGTAGGACTGCGTCCCCATCAGGAGGAATGATGGCGGTAGGACTGCATCATCAGGAGGAATGATGGCGGTAGGACTGCGTCCTCATCAGGAGGAATGATGGCGGTAGGACTGCATCATCAGGAGGAATGATGGCGGTAGGACTGCGTCCCCATCAGGAGGAATGATGGTGGTAGGACTGCGTCCCCATCAGGAGGAATGATGGTGGTAGGACTGCGTCCCCATCAGGAGGAATGATGGCGGTAGGACTGCGTCCTCATCAGGAGGAATGATGGCGGTAGGACTGCGTCCTCATCAGGAGGAATGATGGTGGTAGGACTGCGTCATCAGGAGGAATGATGGCGGTAGGGCTGCGTCCTCATCAGGAGGAATGATGGCGGTAGGACTGCGTCCTCATCAGGAGGAATGATGGCGGTAGGACTGCGTCCTCATCAGGAGGAATGATGGCGGTAGGACTGCGTCCTCATCAGGAGGAATGATGGCGGTAGGACTGCGTCCTCATCAGGAGGAATGATGGCGGTAGGACTGCGTCCTGCGTCCATATGTCACATAAATCAGGCCAGGAATGATTTATCAACAAATCCTTCGGTAAATATCTTCAGAATACTGCTGAGTGTATAACCGGAGAGTTTTGTGTTAGTAGGTGCTCCATAGGCTGAGATATTGATACTGGAAAAATACAAAAAAGATTTGAATAGGTGGAATTCATTTTGGTAAATTTGGGCAAAACGTACTGCCGCGATTAAACAAAATGTGATGAAATAAACTTTTTAATTTATGTTTTGAAATAACACATTTTGAAGGAGTAGACTGGCCCAAAACTAAAAATTGACCACTGCATGAAAAATCACTGTTTTTGCCTGCCGTGTAAGAACCAAATAATCCACCATCTTGGCTTCTTTCTGCAGCCTGAAAGCTTGAATCAGCTCCTCATCTTCCCCTTTCAGGCCGCTCGTTAACCTCCATTTTTATCTTTATTAACTTTCACGGAGTGCACAGGAAGTGAAACGCACTCATTCTCACGCAGTGAAGTCGGACACCAACGGTCTCCTGGGAGGCTGAATGAGTCATCACCCCCCGTTTTCCCATGGTGCACCGGGCCGAGCGGCGGCTCGTGAGTGATGTCATCGCTCGTCTCCGCTTCGTGTCCGTTGTGATTTAAGGTTTGAACTCGGACGTCCTCGCGCTAAGCAGGGGGTCGTGATGTCACACAAACACGCCGTGACATGTTTATGGTTTCCGAGCGCCTTCGGTGACATCACCCATTCCTCAGCCGGCCGACCTAGAACCTGAAACCTCGTCCGAAGCCTCCTGCAGCTCTTTGAAGTCCAAAAACAAGCCCACATTCCTCTGGTTATTAGATAAGTTAAAGTCTGTGTTGGGGTCATTCAGGAGGCTTACGACCTGGAAACACTTGAGTTGTCAGGATGTTTCTGCAGCTGCTTCTCTGTTTGGGAGGTTTTTCTGTGTTTGTAGCAAAGGTTTCCTCCAGATTATGAAGATGTTATCTCCAGGAGTTGCTTTGAGCTTTCAGATTTCATTCTAAATTAACCAATCAGATTAAAAATCAGGCCAGCAACACACACATTCTCCAACAAAAGCAGAACCAGAGCTCAAATCAGAGCCTGGTCACAGGAGCATCCACAGCTGGACACATCTGCCTCTCACAGGGTTGATATGAGGCTGGCTCTCTGATTCAGACTCAAGCCACTTATAATGACTTCTAATCCAAATCGTGACATTCTGCAGCTTTAAAGTTTTATTTAGCGAGCTGCTGCTGCTCCTCATCAGTCAGTTTCCTCTGAAACTGAATCAAACTGAAAGATACACGAGCTTAAAATAGGCCTTAAAGTCTGAGTGGATGGATTTAACCTGAAAGGTTCTCTGTGTAACTGAGCTGATTATGAAGGTTTAACCCCATAAAGGTCCTATAAAAGAGAACTGAAGCTTCAGTTCCTCTGTGGGGAACCTTCAGAGCAGCATCTGCTGCTGCTGCACAGACTTTGTGTTATCATTAGGGCCGGGCGAGTTAACTCGTTAATTATTTAACGCCGATAAATATTTTATCACATTGATGCAGGTTTTATTTTACTTTATTTATTTATTTTTAAAAATTATTTTGTGCCTTTAATGGAAAGTTCAGAGAGACAGGAAACGGGGGGCAGAGAGAGGGGGAACAACACGCAGCACAGTTTTTATTTTGTAAAAGTCTGTTGCTCACAGGCTTTTATTTTGTAAAGGTCTGTTGCTCACAGGCTTTTATTTTGTAAAAGTCTGCTGCTGTCTGCTGTGGAACAGGAAAAGAAAGTAATCGGCGGATCCACCAAACATGGAGAAGGGTACGGAACTTTTACTCGGCCATTTTCATGTTAAAGTTCTTCCAGACGGCGGAGTCGACAGAACCAAAGTCATCTGTAAACTCTGCCAAGTTGAATTGTCTTCTCAGCGTAGTAGTTCCAGTCTAAAATATCACTTAAAGGCAAAACACACAACTGATAGCAGCAAGTCATTCAAGGAAACAGACAGTGGAGCGAGGCTTCTACATAAAAACTACAGAAAGATGCTGATGTTAAAAGTGTGTTTGCACAACAAATGTTATGGCACTTTCATTCATATGGCAGCACATTTAAAATAAAGCTAAATGCTAAAAGCTATACGCTACTTTTGGATTCATTTTTGGATTCTGCGTACAAATGCGATTAATCGTGATTAATCAGGGAAATCATGTGATTAATTAGATTAAACATTTTATTCGTTGCCCGGCCCTAGTTTCTACACAATCACTGTTGGTTTCAAACTAAACTCTTTTCTGATTATAGAATCCAACTTCTGCTGATTTCCCAGCATGCATTTCACCTGCCTGAACACGTCTGAAGACGACAGAAACTTTATTTCCCATAAAGTTTCTTAGAAATGATGCGTCTCTTTAAGCTGCCATAAAAACATTATTAAAGACACGTCTGTCCTTGAAGGTCTGACCCTGAATAAGGCGGGAATCACCATAGCAACCGGTGACTGTTCCATCATGGCCGCCCCCGGTGTTACTTCTGATCAGAGCTTATGCAACAGGAGGTTCTGTAGTTCTTATCGTACTTTTGAAAGTGTGTAACAGTGTGAGCATCTCAGACCAGTCGGGACGGATCATCCAGATGTGGTTTGAGTAAAAAAATAAACTTTTATCGCTGCAGAATTCTGCAAAGCAACAAGTCTGAAGCTGTTTGACCTGAAAACCGCCGAGTCGGTCCAAAGGAAGACGCGTGTCTCTGCCGACTGAAATGACAGAGCAGACCAAAAAGCTTTGGACTGGTAACGGGTTGCCGTGGCGACCGGAGGCAGCAGCTGTCTGCACCTCTGGTTAAACGTCTGCTCTCAGGTATGCTCTCACAGAGAAAGTGCTCGCTGCTCACCAGACACACCGGGAGCTGATGTGTTGACGCGTGTCTGCAGGGTGGTCCGCTGCTCTCAGGGAAACTAAACATGTCATTTGTAAAGAGTTCTCTGCTTTAATCTGGAGCCAGGTCTCATTCCTCTGAGGATCCTTTCTGAGAGGCTCACCCCCCCCCCGGCGGGGGATTCTGAGTCTGAGAATCCAAACAGAGCAGGAAGATGGCGTCGAGTTTTCAGGGTTAATGAGTTACTGAGGGGCTCCTGGGGGTTCGGGCATCCAGGCCACTGAGTCTGAGCTTCAGTTCCTCTGGTTCTGGTTCTCAGTGATGGTGAGATGGAGTCAGAGGGATGGAGGGGGGGCTGGGTTTCCCTCCTGGACCTGTTGGCTCCATGAACCTCAGATCAGGAGAAGATGATGATGGAAGGATAAAATCTAAATATCTAACATGTCATGTACATCATATGACCAAAAATAACAAGTTAAAGAAAAGAAAAGAAGCCTTAATGCGCCAACACATGTGTGAAAGACACGAATGCATCCATGATGGTGATGAGCAAAAACTCTGGGCTGTACTTAGGTTGGACGTCAAACGGTCATTTATCTGCAGTCGGGTCTGTCACACCTTCGTGTTATCAGGTGACTCCACATCACTCAGTGGGGTCACATGGCCCTGAAAGGATCGGATTATCGGCTAAATTACAATCAGACTGAGTTATTAAGTGCATGTAGACACCTTAATCTGACTAAGAACTGGATCGGATCGGATTCAGACCCCGAGATAACTGGGCTGAAAGTCACTCTAAACCTGCTTGTAGACGCTGAAGCTCGTGGTGAATCAGACTTTGCGTTCTGCGCATGCTCCAGATGTTTTCCCGGGGTCGTGACCCGGAAGTCAAAGGAGACGATATTCCTGTTGTTGTCGCCGTCAGAAAGAAACAAACAACGCGATGGAGAATGCTCCGTTGGGCATCGAGTTTGTGCAACAAGCAGCTCATCACAGAGCAAATGTAGAGGGACGTAGCTTCATCTGGCTCTGCGTTCTCCATCTTTCTCCAATGCCTGAGTTTGTTGTTGTTGTTGGTGGTGAAGAGGTCAACAGGAAGTGGCTCTATTAGCAACAGCTGGAATGGGTACAGCGCCACCTATCATACCGGGGTATGACACGCTTTGTGCCTCTGATCCCATTCATTCACCGCCATATATCCAAGGAGAATTACCCTCGCTCAGCTCATTCTGATTGTAATTTAGCCAATAATCCGATCCTTTCAGTGCCATTTGACCCCACTGAGTGAAGCTAAAGCAGCTGCTCTGTGCAGAAATGCTTCAGTAACAGTTCTGTATTTACACATCCAGCATCTAAGCATCCATTTACCGATTCTCTATCCCTGATTTATCCTGCTCAGAGTCTGAAATATAAAGAACGACGTGAACTTATTTCCTCCCTGTCTGACTCTGTAAAACCTTTTCTTCTGCCCTGTTAGCTTCTCTTCCTGCAGCTTTCTGACTGATATCTGCTCGGTTCGTTGCAGCTCTGCTCTGTTTCCTCATCTCTGGTTTTCCTCTCTCTGTGTTTGCTTCGGTTTATTAGATAACCAAACGATCTCTGACCTCTGTCTCACTTCGTGACACGCAAACATCAAAGCTGATCTCGTGAGGTTTTTCATGCTTCCTGCAAACAGGAAATGGCTGAAAACGGAGGAGACAGTTCTGCTCATGAGGCGGCAGATGAAAGTTAGGCAGCTCTTAGGCTGTGTTCAAAACTGCATACTACAAATCGCATACTACATACTCATCGATCAGACAGTATGCAGAGCGTTTACCCACAATGCATTTCGCTCCTGCCCGAGCCGAAATCAGCCGGCCTGAAGCTGATTTCTCTTAAGCTCTAAACTCTGTAAACTTTAGCAACATTTGAAACATTTTCAGGCGAGAAAGTAGTCGTTTAGATCCCCAACGTGTTGAAAACCTGACAAAATACCGGATATTTACAATTTTGTTCCCACGAATTTAGCACTACTAAAGCTAGCCGCAGTGAGCGACGCACTTCCGGTTATTTTCACAAAATAAAATATCCGTTGCCTTTTATCATAGGGAAAGCCATTACCATACAATTGGTGCTTTTGTTTTGAAAACAGGAAGTGAACCTACCCTCTTTGTAGCTAGCTTGAAACTGCCGTTTTGACAGGAAATGACGATCGGCGACGTCACGTTACGTTGCATCTTGGGTAGTTTGAGTATGAGTAGTAACCTCATGATGCATACCCAACATTTCAGAGAATCTAGTATGCATCCGGGAACTTCTGCTTACTCAAACTCGCATACTAACTCAAAAAGTTAGTAGGAGAAGTATGCGGTTTGGAACACAGCCATAGGACAGTTTCTGCTGCACACATCTACTCAAGTAAAAGTTAAAAGTATAGAGATTTAAAACTACTCCTAGAAGTATAATGATTTCAAAAACTTACTTAAATAAATGTAACTCGTTACTACCCACCTCTGGTTATATGTGGCTATGGAAACACGCGGTGAAACTTCATAAAAAAGACGTAAAACACGGATAAAGTGTGCGCTTAAACAGTTAAAGTCCGTTTAGACTTGGATCCTTCTCCTGTTGAGCAGCTCTCCTGATTTATCCTCGACTCTTTCCCCCTCGGCTGATAGCAGAATCACTTTATACGAGCGTCAGCGAGTGATTAGAGGCTGTTTCAGAGCCGAGGGCTGTTACGGTGTAATTAAAGAGATGGAGGCGTCCCCGCCCAACACTGCACGCTGTTCATGTTGGAAGGCCGCTCTGAGGCTCTGAGTGTCCCGCTGACAAACACCTGTCAGAGGCTGTCTCCACCTGAGCTGGCTGTTTCCGCCTCTGACGGGCCGTAAATCAAACGCACCTGAGGCTCTGCGGCTGACACTAAGGTCGGTCCTGATGAAAGATGGAAACCAGCAGACATCCTGAAATGCTTCCTCACGGGGAAACTGATAATAACTGATTTTTTTTTTATTTGACATATACATACATACATACAAACACAAACTCAACCAACACAGAGGGGGTGTATGTTATATGCAGTTATACTTGCTTAAAGTTCTTTAAAAGTCCTTTTTTTCTTCCACTGACTAGATCTTTGTAAATTTCAGTCACTGTTTTGCACCTTTACGTCATTATTCCGCTAATCCAATCCTCTTATTCTACGCTCTATATACCCTAACCAGCATTCTGCTGGTTTACAGGTCATAAAAACAACCATACAAAAAAAAGAAAGAACCTACTCACCTGTAATTAATAAAAATAAATAAGAAAAACAAGAATATATATATATATTTTTGTTAATATGTTTTTATAAATAAATAAAACATATTTATTTATATATACATATTCTTGTTTTTCTTATTTATTTATTTATTTGATTTTTAGATAGATAGATAGATAGGTAACTAGAGTCCCGGCATTGCCTGTACTAATAATGACCATCTTTTATCAAACATGTCTGTCCTCAGCTGTAGTCTCGCTGTGATTTATTTTATTTTTTTTCCATGATAAACACATTTTGATGCCTGGAGGCTGCGGTTTCAGCCAGGAAGCTGTTATAGTTATATATATATATATATATATAGTCTTCTTTGCTGTCAGCAGCAGGATTCTCAGGACATATTTTGAGCTCTTATCTGTCATACCGTCAGGAATTATTCCCAAAGTGCTGCTTCCAGATGCAGGTTAATGCCCATAATCTGTTTGATTTCCTTTTGAATATTCTTCCAAAAATCCTTTATTTTTGGGGCAATCCCAGAATATATGCATTTTCACTTACTCACGTCTCTTTACAGTTTCTGCTCTTTCTTCTTCTTCTTTTAGTCTTTTCTGGTGATCAGGTGCAGACCAAAGGGGGAAACACAGAGTTTTTACATTTAAAATGAGATGTGGAACATGGGAAAGAGCAGAAACTGAGCTTCAGTTTCCTCACATTTAAACCCATCTGGGCTGTTGGCTTCCTCCCACAGCATGGGAGGTTGTTGCTGACTTTAAGTCAACTGGAGGTCTGAGGGTCTCTGTCAGCCCCGTGATGGACGGGTGACCTCTGACCCCGAGTCAGCTGGGACGGGCTCCAGCCCCCGCATACCTGAAGGGGATAAAGTGTGCTCAGAGAAAAAGAAAAGTAGCCTTCAGAACAGCATAAACTGAACAGAGGTAAATAATGAATAAATGTAAAAGTAAAGTAAAATAAGATTAAATAAATAAAATATAATAATAAATAAACAGTCTGAGGTCTGGATCGACTTCAGATCTGAAACCTTTTGAGATGAACTAACTGGAAGGAAACAGCCACATCATCCTGTTGGTGGAGCTAATCATCTCATCGGTAAATGATGAGATTCCAGGATTAATCCCTTTAACCTGAGACTCTGTTTAAAACGGCCCTCTAAACCCTGGAAAAGTAAAGTAACCCCCCCCCCCATTAAAAGCTTTGCATGAAGCATCTGAAGAAACCATCTGAGAAGCTGAACCTCTGTCACATCCATGGGGTTTTCCCCATGTTTTTAGTTTTTAGTTTTATCATGTTTTATGTTGTTTATGTCTTGGTTTTTGAGTTCATGTTTAGTTTTAGTTTTGCCATTGTCTTCCCCACAGTTTCTGTTTGCTTATCCACCTTCATTCACATCAGCTGCATTCACTGGGCCTCATGCAAGAACATTTTTGTATTTTTATTCTAAATTTCTCTCACTTTTTTCGTACGAACACGCCACGTCAGACTCAACAAACGCTCTGAACTCCGAAAAGTGTGTAAACGACCTGCGTAAATGATGAATGCCACCCGTGCGTATTCAAGTGCACGTGCACGAGGATAGTAGATTTGCTGTGCTTCCTCTCTGCTGTGCCAGGAAGTGTTTAGTCATGAAAACGGCATCAAGGCGCGAAAAGAACAACTTTACGGGCTCTGAGACTGAAGTTCTGCTTTCAGAGATCCAAAAAGGAAAATCTGTCATTTTTAGCAGCGTCAGCAGTGGAATTACGGGACCTGCTAAAGCCAAGAAATGGGAAGTTATTACGAATGCTGTTAATTCTGTGTCACCTGTAGTTCGTAATGTCACCGAAATAAAGAAGAAATGGTTTGATATGAAAATAAACAAAATGAAAATAAATGTATAAATAATAAACGTGTAGCTGTATGGAGACACACCCACCTGGCCTTCAGCTCACGGGTGTTTTGATGCTATATGTGTGCAGTCTGTTGCTCAGATTATGATTGGCAGTGCAGCCAAGGCATGAAAGTTCCTCTTAATCTGTACTTGTTGGACAGCGGTGTATGGGAATCTGATGTACCATGGGTGATAAACTGATGAGAGCTTTGATGACCAAGGGGAGCGCACGACTGTCTCCACATGGGTATCTACACGTTCTCGGAACACACGCTCTCTTCCAGGAGCCTGACGCACTAAGGCATCCAAAAGCAGAAAGTCAGCCGCTGGTTACGCTTCCCATTGACCTTGTTATATACAGAGTCAAATTAACCTTCATTAGTGCACAATTTAAGTCAAAATCAAATCAAATTTATTTATATAGCACATTTCATGTACAAACAATTCAAAGTGCTTTACATAAAACAGAATAATGTCAATATCATTATGGGGTATAATGTGTATATTTATTTATGTTTGCTTGAAAATAATTAAATATACAATCCATTAGTCAAGCAAACTTGATTGGAATAACAGCGGACTATTTTAGGAAACTCCTACGACAGCTCTGGATCACTCGTAAATTCTGTTCGTACCTGAAAGAAAACGTAAAATACGAAAAGATTGGTGAATGCGCAAATTCTCTTAAATCCCTCGTACGGACGATTTAAAAACAAATCTGTGCGTACGGACGGTTCTTGCATGAGGCCCAATGTCCCCAGCTGCACTCATTTGTCAATCACTCCCAGTTTGCCATGTCAAGTCATTTGTTTTCTTATCACAGTTATATTCAGAGTTATATATATATGGGGCGGCTGTGGCTCTGTGGTTAGAGTCGGAAGGTTGGCAGGTTCGATTCCCACTCTCGCCACTCAAACATTGGTGGAACTGGCAGCCGGAGGGGTGTCAGTTCACCTCCTTGTCACGGCCGAGGTGCCCTTGAGCAAGGCACCGTACCCCCATGGCACCTGTTGGCGTGTGTGTCAACAGGTGCCGACCTGGATCGGTTAAAAGCAGAGGACAAATTTTGTGTGTATGCATGATAAATAAATCTGATATTAATGTTTTTGTTCCCACAGTCGAGTTTTGTCTTCCGGCCTTTTGTTAAACCCTGTTTTGAAAATAAACCCAGTTTGCTTTTTACACCTTTGAAGTCTGCATCCGACCCGCACTCTTGACACCTTCAGCTTTTATGATCGACTCTAACCTGGTTACATACGAGTGTTTAAGATGTTTGAAGGTTTGTCTTGGATAGCTGCACAGTGTGAGCAGCTCTCAGAGTAGATGCAGCTCAGAACATGCAGACCAAAGACACAGTTTGGTCTGTCAGATGTTTCAGCTCCTCCATTCATTTCCTTTTCCTTTGTTTCCTCTGAGTTTTTGGTTTAATCCTGAACTTTCCTGCTAACTGAGCCCACAGGCGGCCTCTGAAAAGATAAAAGAGTTAGTGTTGAGTCTCTGAGAAATCCCAGAACATTCACATGTGAGTCTGTCCAGAGGTGGCGATATTTACGCTGTGGCTGGAGAGTTATGGTTTGGGCGACTAAAAGGTCGGGAAAGATGGCGGCTTTGATCAAATGTAAACAAGCGTCTTTGTGTAAGCTGAGCTGAAGCTGCTGAGTCTGAACGGAGTCACAGTTTTAATAATAAAACAATCAAGATGAATCTAATTATGGATGTGAAGTAGAAGGACCAGATTCTCTGATTTCTAAAGTTTTATGTATCAGGACATAATAAAGATCAGGTGTTAAACCTCAGTGAAAACGACCTCAGATGAACACATGACATGTGACACTGAGTCATTATTTATGGAACAAAAACTGAGACAAAACACAGAAACTGTTGCTGCCATTTCCAAACTGTCTGGAGTCCATCGTTCCACAGAGAGAAAGATTATTCACAGGTGGGAAACATTCAGGACAGCTGTCAATCTGCCCAGGAGCAAGGTCACCCCGAGGTCAGAAACCCAAGAGCTACATCTCAGACTCTGCGGGCCTCAGTTAGCATGTTAAAGGTTAAAGGTCACCCCAAGGTCAGAAACCCAAGAGCTACATCTCAGACTCTGCAGGCCTCAGTCAGCATGTTAAAGGTTAAAGGTCACCCCAGGGTCAGAAACCCAAGAGCTACATCTCAGACTCTGCAGGCCTCAGTTATTAGGTTAAAGGTCACCCCAAGGTCAGAAACCCAAGAGCTACATCTCAGACTCTGCGGGCCTCAGTTAGCATGTTAAAGGTTAAAGGTCACCCCAAGGTCAGAAACCCAAGAGCTACATCTCAGACTCTGCGGGCCTCAGTTAGCATGTTAAAGGTTAAAGGTCACCCCAAGGTCAGAAACCCAAGAGCTACATCTCAGACTCTGCGGGCCTCAGTTAGCATGTTAAAGGTTAAAGGTCACCCCAAGGTCAGAAACCCAAGAGCTACATCTCAGACTCTACAGGCCTCAGTCAGCATGTTAAAGGTTAAAGGTCACCCCAAGGTCAGAAACCCAAAGAGCTACATCTCAGACTCTGCAGGCCTCAGTTAGCATGTTAAAGGTTAAAGGTCATGACAGCACAGTTAGAAACGGACTGAACAGGTATGGCTTGTTGGCGATGTTATTCCCTAAACCCAACCAGGAAGTGAACAAATCAGGATGAACTCAGCTGGGTAAAGAGGAGCAGGAATGCATCACATGTCCTGATTCTGTGTGTTATAATCTGGAAAAATTCACCTTTTCATTGAATAAATCCAGCTGTATCTCCTGAAAAAGGCCAAAAAAGAAGCTCTCTTTCAGTTATTAGCTGCTCAGTTCTGTGTTTGGTCAGATTAACATGTTTGGATTCTGGCATCTTCCTCTTTCTCTTCCTCCTCCTCTTTCTCTTCCTCCTCCTCTTTCTCTTCCTCCTCCTTGTCTTCCTCTTCTTCCTCCTCCTTGTCCTCCTCTTCCTCCTCCTCTTCCTCCTCCTCCTCCTCTTCTTCCTCCTCCTTGTCCTCCTTCACCTCTTCCTCCTCTTCTTCTTCCTTCTCCTCCTCCTCTTCCTCCTCCTCTTCTTCCTCCTCCTTGTCCTCCTCTTCCTCCTCTTCTTCCTCCTCCTTGTCCTCCTCTTCCTCCTCCTTGTCCTCCTCCACCTCTTCCTCCTCCTCCTCTTCTTCTTCCTTCTCCTCCTCTTCTTCTTCCTTCTCCTTCTCCTCGTTCTCCTCCTCTTCCTCTTCTTCCTCCTCCTTGTCCTCCTCTTCCTCCACCTCCTCCTCTTCTTCTTCCTTCTCCTCCTCCTCCTCTTCCTCCTCTTCTTCCTCCTCCTCCCCCTCCTTGTCCTCTTCTTCCTCCTCCTTGTCCTCCTCCTCCTCTTCCTCTTCTTCCTCCTCCTTGTCCTCCTCCTTGTCCTCCTCCTCCTCTTCCTCTTCTTCCTCCTCCTTGTCCTCCTCCTCCTCTTCCTCTTCTTCCTCCTCCTTGTCCTCCTCTTCCTCCACCTCCTCCTCTTCTTCTTCCTTCTCCTCCTCCTCCTCTTCCTCCTCCTTGTACTCCTCCTTGTCCTCCTCCTCCTCTTCCTCTTCTTCCTCCTCCTTGTCCTCCTCCTCTTCCTCTTCTTCCTCCTCCTTGTCCTCCTCCTTGTCCTCCTCCTCCTCTTCCTCTTCTTCCTCCTCCTTGTCCTCCTCCTCCTCTTCCTCTTCTTCCTCCTCCTTGTCCTCCTCCTCCTCTTCCTCTTCTTCCTCCTCCTTGTCCTCCTCCTCCTCTTCCTCTTCTTCCTCCTCCTTGTCCTCCTCCTCCTCTTCCTCTTCTTCCTCCTCCTTGTCCTCCTCCTTGTCCTCCTCCTCCTCTTCCTCTTCTTCCTCCTCCTTGTCCTCCTCCTCCTCCTCCTCTTCTTCCTCCTCCTTGTCCTCCTCCTCCTCTTCCTCTTCTTCCTCCTCCTTGTCCTCCTCCTCCTCTTCCTCCTCTTCTTCCTCCTCCTCCCCCTCCTTGTCCTCTTCTTCCTCCTCCTCCTCCTCCTCCTCCTCCTCCTCCTCTTCCTCTTCTTCCTCCTCCTTGTCCTCCTCCTCTTCTTCCTCCTCCTTGTCCTCCTCCTCTTCTTCCTCCTCCTTGTCCTCCTTCACCTCCTCCTCCTCCTCTTCTTCCTCTTCTTCCTCCTCCTTGTCCTCCTCCTCCTCCTCCTCTTCTTCCTCTTCTACCTCCTCCTTGTCCTCCTCCACCTCTTCCTCCTCCTCCTCTTCCTCCTCTTCTTCTTCCTCTTCCTCCTCTTCCTCCTCCTCTTCTTCCTCCTCCTTGTCCTCTTCCTCCTCTTCCTCCACCTCCTCCTCTTCCTCCTCCTTGTCCTCCTCTTCTTCTTCCTTCTCCTCCTCCTCTTCCTCCTCCTCTTCTTCCTCCTCCTCCCCCTCCTCTTCCTCTTCTTCCTCCTCCTTGTCCTCCTCCACCTCTTCCTCTTCTTCCTCCTCCTCTGTGGTCACTCCATTATGAAAAAGAAAAGCACCCAGAAGTTTCTCTTCCTCTCCCACACACCCCACTAACAATGTCTGCCGGCCACAAAATGAGGCCTGACGCCAGAGCAGAGGCAGAGAGGCTGAGAGGAAGAGGAGGCAGAAGAGGAAGAAGAAGAGGAGGGGTGTCCCTCCATCTTTGTCTGCAGACATGAGTTAGTCTTAATGACAGATTGGATCCAGCTTGTTGTCGAAGAATGCAGCGACAGCTGAGCTGTGATCAGGAAACCAACCTCATGTCTCCTCTTGGGTCGTCTCTCTGTCTTCAGCTTTTTGTTTACTCCAGCTCACACATCAGGTCATGTGACCAACATTCTTCTTCTGTGAAATGCAGATGTTTGTGGAATAAGGAAGCTCCTCAGGCATGTTCTCCCCGTGTATCTGTGGCTTCTCTCCGGCTTCCTCCCACCAGCAGAAACATGGCTGTTAGGGTCACTGGTGTCTCTGAAACTGTCCCTAGGACTGAGTGTGGTTTATCTCTGTGTGGCCCTGTGATGGACTGACCTGTCCAGGTGTACCCCGCCTCTCGCCCATTGACCGCTGGGATAGGCTCCGCCCCCCATGACCCGACCAATGGATTCAGCGGGAATAGAAAATGAATATAGAAAAGAGCATCTGCTCCATGTTTTCTGGTTTCCTCTCCTCGTTCGGTCATATTTAACTTCTTTCTGTCCTTCTTGTTTCCTTCAGTGTTTCCCATCCTTTCCCAACCTCTCCTTCCCTTCCTGTCTCCTCTCCTCCTTATGTCCTTGCCTCCCTTCCTTGTCTCCTTTCCTTCCTGTCTCCTCTCCTCCTTCTGTCCTTGCTTCCCTTCCTTGTCTCCTCTCCTTGCCTCCTCTCCTCCTTATGTCCTTGCCTCCCTTCCTTGTCTCCTCTCCTTGCCTCCTCTCCTCCTTATGTCCTTGCCTCCCTTCCTTGTCTCCTCTCCTTGCCTCCTCTCCTCCTTATGTCCTTGCCTCCCTTCCTTGTCTCCTGTCCTTGCCTCCTCTCCTCCTTATGTCCTTGCCTCCCTTCCTTGTCTCCTCTCCTTGCCTCCTCTCCTCCTTATGTCCTTGCCTCCCTTCCTTGTCTCCTCTCCTTGCCTCCTCTCCTCCTTATGTCCTTGCGTCCCTTCCTTGTCTCCTCTCCTTGCTTCCTCTCCTCCTTATGTCCTTGCCTCCCTTCCTTGTCTCCTCTCCTTGCCTCCTCTCCTCCTTATGTCCTTGCCTCCCTTCCTTGCTTCCTCTCCTCCTTATGTCCTTGCCTCCCTTCCTTGTCTCCTCTCCTTGCCTCCTCTCCTCCTTATGTCCTTGCCTCCCTTCCTTGTCTCCTGTCCTTGCCTCCTCTCCTCCTTATGTCCTTGCCTCCCTTCCTTGTCTCCTCTCCTTGCTTTCTCTCCTCCTTATGTCCTTGCCTCCCTTCCTTGTCTTCTCTCCTTGCTTCCTCTCCTCCTTATGTCCTTGCCTCCCTTCCTTGTCTTCTCTCCTTGCTTCCTCTCCTCCTTATGTCCTTGCCTCCCTTCCTTGTCTCCTCTCCTTGCCTCCTCTCCTCCATATGTCCTTGGCTCCCTTCCTTGTCTCCTCTCCTTGCCTCCTCTCCTCCTTATGTCCTTGCCTCCCTTCCTTGTCTCCTCTCCTTGCTTCCTCTCCTCCTTATGTCCTTGCCTCCCTTCCTTGTCTCCTCTCCTTGCTTCCTCTCCTCCTCCTCTCCTTGTCTCCTCTCCTTGCCTCCCTTCCTTGTCTCCTCTCCTTGCTTCCTCTCCTCCTCTCCTTGCCTCCTCTCCTTGCCTCCTCTCCTCCTTATGTCCTTGCCTCCTCTCCTCCTCCTCTCCTTGTCTCCTCTCCTTGCCTCCTCTCCTCCTTATGTCCTTGTCTCCTGTTCTTGCCTCCTCTCCTCCTTATGTCCTTGTCTCCTCTCCTTGCCTCCTCTCCTCCATATGTCCTTGGCTCCCTTCCTTGTCTCCTCTCCTTGCCTCCTCTCCTCCTTATGTCCTTGCCTCCCTTCCTTGTCTCCTCTCCTTGCCTCCTCTCCTCCTTATGTCCTTGCCTCCCTTCCTTGTCTCCTCTCCTTGCTTCCTCTCCTCCTTATGTCCTTGCCTCCTCTCCTCCTTATGTCCTTGTCTCCTCTCCTTGCCTCCTCTCCTCCATATGTCCTTGGCTCCCTTCCTTGTCTCCTCTCCTTGCCTCCTCTCCTCCTTATGTCCTTGCCTCCCTTCCTTGTCTCCTCTCCTTGCCTCCTCTCCTCCTTATGTCCTTGCCTCCCTTCCTTGTCTCCTCTCCTTGCCTCCTCTCCTCCTTATGTCCTTGCCTCCCTTCCTTGCCTCCTCTCCTTGCCTCCTCTCCTCCTCTTCTCCTTGTCTCCTCTCCTTGCCTCCTCTCCTTGCCTCCTCTCCTTGCCTCCTCTCCTCCTCCTCTCCTCCTCCTCTCCTTGCCTCCTCTCCTTGTCTCCTCTCCTTGCCTCCTCTCCTCCTTATGTCCTTGCCTCCCTTCCTTGCCTCCCTTCCTTGTCTCCTCTCCTTGCCTCCTCTCCTCCTTATGTCCTTGCCTCCTCTCCTCCTTATGTCCTTGCCTCCCTTCCTTGCCTCCTCTCCTTGCCTCCTCTCCTCCTTATGTCCTTGTCTCCCTTCCTTGTCTCCTCTCCTTGCCTCCTCTCCTCCTTATGTCCTTGCCTCCCTTCCTTGTCTCCTCTCCTCCTTATGTCCTTGCCTCCCTTCCTTGCCTCCCTTCCTTGCCTCCTCTCCTCCCGGCCTTTATGCTCCGCAGTAAACCTCGTCACATATCTGGGTTTCCCCCTTGACTCCCTCGCAGCTCGTTTTTAATGATTCACATAAATCATGTCAGCCTGACGTCTGATGTCATTTAAAACATGTTTCTCAGTAAAGTTCCTGCTCTGAAAGCAGCGCTGCAGCTCCAACGTTTTATTCGGATTTAACAACAAACTTCAGCTAAACCGAGTCAAACCGAGTCCTCGGGGGTCAGAGGTCGCCGTGTTTTCTGTAACACTCCTGGGAAATAAGGAAATCTGCTCAGCTCCGATGTTACATGAAGACATGTGGAGCCAAACGTTCTTCCCGTTTCACAGTTTATTTTTCCTCCTGTCAGAATACTATAAATCCCACTGAACTCGTACTAAAGCGAATCTTTGCCCACTTTCTCCGGCAGTCGCATTGACCGGTGGTATCACTTCTCTTTCGGTTACCTGGTTACGTTGTGTTTCATTTGGCTGAAAAGTTGCTCAGAACAGCCTGAATCTGATGGACTGGACCTCTGAGCCTGCTGTAAGCTGTGATTTCAGACTGAATGCAGTTTTTCACTGTTTTCAGCTGAATCTCTGCTTCCCACAGTCCAACAGCACGCACGTTGGGGGAGTCGGCGACTCTGAATTGACGGAAGGAGTGAACGTGCACTGATGACCCGTCAAAGCTGCCTCTCGCCGGGTGGTTGATGGGTTACAACCCCCCACGTGACCCTGAGCAGGGGATAGAAAACGGATGGATGGTGTCCTCTAAAAGAAAAAATTCAACTTGCACAATCATCAAAAGTCCCAAAAAAGAAATCCAACAAACCTGGTGTGTATATGCAATGTGTGTGTGTGTATATATATATAATATATATATATACATTTATATATATTTAGTAGGGCTGGGCGAGTTAACTCGTTATTATCGCGTTAACACATTAATTATTTAACGCCGATAAATATTTTATCACGCATTAACGCAGGTTTTACTTATTTATTTTATTCTGTAAAAGTCTGTTGCTCACAGGCTTTTATTTTGTAAAGGTCTGTTGCTCACAGGCTTTTATTCTGTAAAAGTCTGTCGCTTCAAATAAATAACATCCTTGAATTTCTTTTAAAAACCGAGTTTCTGAACATGTTAAACCTTCAAAAATGCACATTTCTTACTTAGAGTTCATGTGGGTTTGAATCTGATTAAATATGATGCTAAAGCACACAATCTTCCTCCCTCACGATGCATCGATGGATCACAGCTCCTCTCTTTGGTCCTTCCTGATGTAAAACGTCCCTTTCCTTCAGCAGTGGTTATCAGAAAGGGCTCGGCTGGATATCTGTGTCTCCTAACTATCAATCATAACTTAACAGTAACGCTAACCTCTTACAAGCTCTGTTTTTAAACTCTTTTAAGTGTTGGTTTGACCAAAGAACTGTTTTAAATCCTCTGCAAATAAAACAAACATTTATACATTGAATCAGCATCAGTGGGCCCAGGATTGAGCCATGGGGAGCCCCACAAGTAAACTTCGACAAATGTTTATGTTTTTTACGGATATTTAACGGATATCTTTGCGATTTAATCAGTAATTATCTGCATTCAATGGTGTTTTTTCAGCTCTGAGACTGATTCTGTGTCTAAATTTTAGTTATTTACAGCATTAATAATCTGAACATTCTTTGGAACTTAAACTGCGATTGTACAGAAACCATAAAAGTTTCGGTCGTAAAGAGTCCAACATCTTGTGAGCTGCCTGAACTCTGAAGGATGTTTCTTCTGTAAAGTTTATCTGAGCTACATGAGTCCAAAGAGGGCTGCGTTTCCTCACTTTTTGGGTAAAATTCCTTTTTCCTCGGTTGGAAAATTTCCCCTTTTTTTTTTTTTTCTTTTTTCATAAACATTGTCCCATGAATCGCTGCCAAAGCTCATAACACACATTCCTGATTGAGCTGCGTGTTTTCATGTGTTCTTATGTGTGTTTTCTCAAAGCCGTGGAACACATTACGGGCCAAAATTTTTCAGCAGAATTGGAATGCGTCCTCCGTGTTTCTCAGCGTTTTTGCAACGACTCCTTTAATAACTCAAACCTCACGTTGCATCTTCCTCTTCCCCAGATCCTAAACCTCCCCTCTGACCCGACAAACCCAAACTTTTAGTCCGGACCGGACCCCAGCAGCAGCGAGGCCTCTCAGCAAACCCTGAAAGCCTTCAGAAATGAGCGATTTTCTGTCCACAATCGGCTGGATTCCGCTGGAATCCGAGTGAAATAAAAGTGTCTGTGGAAATAGAGAGCATTGTAATTATCCTTCCTGTGGGAGTCTGAGGGGCTCTCACCCTGCTGTCTGTTTGGAATAACGACCTCGCTCTCTAACGAGTGAAAGCAGGCTGAACAATAAGTTTCCTGTTTTGCAACAACTTGCTTGATATTTTCATCATAACTCAGAGTTCTTTCACAGATTGGCTGCCAACAGGTTTTAAACAACCACGAGTCAGAGAAATCTCTCAGGGATCCTCTGCAGAATTACAACATTATGAAATAAATAGCTGCACATAAATTACCTACATGTTCCTCCTGACCTCGTCTCAGAGAGGAGATGTTTTACCTTCTCCACCTCGAGTTCCCCGGAGAGCAGAATAATCAGAGCCGACCACCCCGGCTGCTCCGAGGTGATAACTCACACTGAGAGTTTAAACCTGTGAGAGCTTCCAGCAAACATCTCAGAGTTCATCAAACCAAGCAGAGAAAAGACGGAAAACGCAGCCGGGATCGGTGGTTCAGGTGTCAGGGGGCCTGGTTCGGACTGCTTTGCTTTCCCTTGCAGAACCAAACAAGATTCAGAGCTGTTGCTTAGCAACACTGGGCTGCTGCAGACCCAAACATCCAGCAGCAGAAACACCTGATGCTCAGTATCTGCTTCAGGGGGGTCATCCTTAAACAAAGCCGGGTTTAATAAAGATATTCGGAGAAAAGAGGAAAAGGCTTGAAATGGAAAGATAAGAAAGTAAGGGCTTGTGTCCACAGAACGGAGGGATGATGTGGGAACAGATTTCAGGCTGAAGGTCTGCCGGCTGCTCTGGAGTCAGTTTGGTGTCACGCTGACCCTGAAGTGCATTTTAACAGCTTTTACAGAGGCTGTGACTGCTGCTTGTTTTCAGATTTAAAACCCGACACGAGGAGGCCAAAGTGTAGCTGAGGTGTTTGATGCCCTTAAATCAAATCAAATCAAATTTATTTGTAGCACATTTCATGTCCAAAACAATTCAAAGTGCTTCACATAAAATAAAATCATTGCAGCAGGGAAGCCAGAGTAAAGATTTTAAAGCTGCACGTTGTTATGCTCGGTTAGATATTTAAAGATGGATGAAAGAGATGAATGAGGCTGCATCTCTTCAGGTGTCTCAGCTCATCTTATTTCTCTTTTTATGTGCAAAATATTTCCTTGTTGTGGCTCCTCGTGACTTAATCAACTTTATTTGAAGTTGTGAAATAAGTGGTTTGCTTTGGACGAAGCTCCATCCAACAGCTCAGAGATAAACGCGGCATCATTCATCCTCTGGTGTGAGTGCAGCCAGGTTCCTAAATGTTAGCTCTGGGCTTTGGCCAATGTTGTTGCTGTTGGAGACAGATTTGATTTGGTCGGCTCTTGAATAAACTCTTGACTTTGTTTCTGTCCTCAGTGATCTCCTGGAGGATTTGGAGCGCTGTCCTCACGCTG
Organism: Odontesthes bonariensis; assembly: GCF_027942865.1. Classification (NCBI taxonomy): domain Eukaryota; kingdom Metazoa; phylum Chordata; class Actinopteri; order Atheriniformes; family Atherinopsidae; genus Odontesthes; species Odontesthes bonariensis. The sequence goes on from NC_134514.1 coordinate 2,681,944, forward strand.
CAGCCATCGCAGAGTGCTTCGTGGAACGGGTGAGTACAGCGCCGCCGTGTCGTGTGTGAGGTCATCGGCTGGCAGGAAACATGGCCGCACACCCGAAACAGCCAGTAAACCGGCGGGAAACTGCGCCTCCAGATCCCAGCCGCATACGAACCTCACCGTACAAACTGTCAGCTGTGTGAGCGCGTCAGGCCGGATGCTGTTAGAGACGGCAGGAATGTTTTCTGGCCAACACTTTCAGTCCTGAGTGACATGTGTCAACATCTCCAAACACTGCCAGCATTCATCAGCAGCAGAGAAGGAATCTTAAAGGTTTAGGGGAAAACTTTTCCAGCTAACGCTGCCGTCAGCTCAGAAAACCAAAGACAAGGAGAATCCAACATGTGGATTCATGTGAGATTTATGACTTCCATTGGATGGGTGGATGGTTGGATGGAGGGATGGATGGAGGGAGGATGGATGGATGGATGGATGGATGATTGGAGGGATGGATGGATGGATGGTTGGATGGAGGATGGATGGATGGATGGATGGATGGAAGGATGGATGGATGATTGGAGGGATGGATGGATGGATGGTTGGATGGATGGATGGATGGATGGATGGAGGATGGATGGATGGATGGATGGATGGATGGATGATAGATAGATGGATGGATGATGGATGGATGGATGGATGATAGATAGATGGATGGATGATGGATGGATGGATGGATGGATGGATGGATGGATGGATGGATGGAGGATGGATGGATGGATGGATGGATGGTTGGATGGATAGAAGGATGGATGGAAGGAGGGATGGATAGATAGATGGATGGATGGATGGATGGATGGAAGGATGGGTGGAAGGAGGGATGGATAGATAGATGGATGGATGGATGGATGGATGGAGGATGGATGGATGGATGGATGGATGGTTGGATGGATAGAAGGATGGGTGGAAGGAGGGATGGATAGATAGATGGATGGATGGATGGATGGATGGAAGGATGGGTGGAAGGAGGGATGGATAGATAGATGGATGGATAGATGAATGGATGGATGGATGATAGATAGATGGATGGATAGATGGTAGGATGGATTGATGGTTGGATGGATTGAAATGTAGCTGGATGTAATCCTGATAAAAAGTAATCAGAGTGTTTTACTTCTGTTTGTTGCTTTTTAGTTGAATTGAGAAATGAAACCAAATCTCAGCCAATCAGAGAGCAGCTCTCTGAGCGGCTTCCCATTATAAAGCCTCTTTATGACGCTTTTATTTCTCTGTAAGCCGAGGTCTGAAAACACCTTTAAATGAAACCTTTAACACATCTGATGCTCAGCAGCTTTCATGCTGGTTCCACCTCAGCTGAACTCAACTTCCTGTCTGCCTCACAGCATCGGACATTAGATTACACTTCTGGAGATCCCCAGTTATTTTCAGACCTAACTGTGCACATAATGTGGTCTTTCTCTCGGACCACCTGACAGACTCACAGGAAGTGAAATGAGGGGACGGGGAGCAGCTTCGTTATGAATCTGACCAACTTAAGAACAGCCAGGCAGCATTCAGGAGAAAGATCAAAGTCTCCCGTGTGACTCACAGCTGATTGGTTGTGTTACTTTGTTACTTTCTGAGAACAAACATCCCTGTGGTTATGAAGTCAGAAGCTTCCCTTGTGAATGCTCCTCAGTACATTTCTGGAGGCTCACAGCAGCAAAGAAACATGAAACCCTGCATGTGTGCATACTTTATAAGCTGATTTTATTTTACTCTTATGGAAAGACATGGGCTGTGTTCCAAACCGCATACTTCTCCTACTACTCATACTAACTTTTTGAGTTAGTATGCGAGTTTGAGTTAGCGAGAAGTTCCCGGATGCATACTAGATTCTCTGAAATGTTGGGTATGCATCATGAGGTTACTACTCATACTCAAACTACCCAAGATGCAACGTAACGTGACGTCGCCGATCGTCATTTCCTGTCAAAACGGCAGTTTCAAGCTAGCTACAACGAGGGTAGGTTCACTTCCTGTTTTCAAAACAAAAGCACCAATTGTATGGTAATGGCTTTCCCTATGATAAAAGGCAACGGGTACTTTATTTTGTGAAAATAACAGGAAGTGCGTTGCTCACTGCGGCTAGCTTTAGTAGCGCCGAATTCATGGGAACTAAATTGTAAACAGCCGGTATTTTGTCAGGTTTTCAACACGTTGGGGATCTAAACGACTACTTTCTCACCTGAAAATGTTTCAAATGTTGCTAAAGTTTACAGAGTTTAGAGCTTAAGGGAAATCAGCTTCAGGCCGGCTGATTTTGGCTCGGGCAGGAGGGCAATGCATTGTGGGTAAACGCTCTGCATACTGTCTGATCGATGAGTATGGAAGTATGCAGTATGCAGTATGCAGTATGTAGAATGTAGTATGCAGTATGCAGTATGCAGTATGTAGTATGCAGTATGTAGTATGCAGTATGCAGTATGTAGTATGCAGTATATAGTATGCAGTATGTAGTATGTAGTATGCAGTATGCAGTATGTAGAATGTAGTATGCAGTATGCAGTATGTAGTATGCAGTATGTAGTATGCAGTATGCAGAATGTAGTATGCGATTTCGAACACAGCCTCCACAGATCTTCTTCTTGAGTCCCACCCAGAGCGGCTGCTGTAGCCCAAACACAGACTTTACTTTGACACACGCTTATTATTACGCAGAAGATTTATTTCACCGTGGCTGCTTTTGTCCTTTTTACCCTCAAATTCAAACTAACACGAGATCCTCTGGGTCCTCTGAGGGACTCTGTGGAGTCTCTGCATGACCACAGTAAGAGCCGAGTTTCCCAAAAACTGAACTTTAATGTCCAAAGGACAAGTTTAGGATCTAATTTGTGCCGTTCGTGTCTCCTCCTCTAACTCATGTTCTGTCTCTTTTTCAGAGTGAAGCCTTCGACATCTACACACTTTACTGCATGAACTACCCAAAGTAAGTGCTCACACGCTCCTCCACAACTGATGTGTGGCTGAATATTTTCATTTGTGTGTCTTACGCTGTAAAGTGTTACTCCGTGAGAATATGAAAAGGATGAGATAACATGGAGGAAAAATGGAAAGAGAATCTCAGTGAGTTCAGAAGATCTGGGACAAAGTTTCCTTTGACGTTTCGAATCAATTTACTGTTCGATTCATGATCGATTCAGTTCAGTTTTATTTATAAAGCACCAAATCACAGCATCTGAAGGCCCTGAGAAGATGCAGTACAATTATAATAGAATTAGATTAATTAGATAACTAATTAGTCCAGTTCATACAGAGCCAATTAGAAACAGTAGCCTAGCTTCTCTCTGATCCAATCTCCCGTCCTGAGCGTGCACAAGGCGACTGGGGAGAGAAACAACTCCCTTTGAACAGGAAGAAACCTCCATCAGAACCAGAACCAGGAACCATCTGCCTGGACCAGCTGGGGGCTGAGAGGACAGGAGTAACACCAGGCCAGGGACACCTGCTGAGAGAGAAACACATGTTATGACAACAATGATGTCACATGTACATGGAGAGGTGCATCATGGGAGTTCCCCCAGAGAGGGGCCTGATAACTGAAGGCTATGCCTGTGTTCGAAACCGCATACTTCTCCTAATACTCCTACTAACTTTTTGAGTTGGTATGTGAGTTTGAGTAAGCGAGATGTTCCCGGATGCATACTAGAGTCTCCTAAATGTTGGGTGTGCATCATGAGGTTACTACTCACACTCAAACTACCCAAGATGCAACGTAACGTGACGTCGCCGATCGTCATTTCCTGTCAAAACGGCAGTTTCAAGTTAGCTACTACGAGGGTAGGTTCACTTCCTGTTTTCAAAACAAAAGACCCAATTGTATGGTAATGGCTTTCCCTATGATAAAAGGCAACGGGTATTTTATTTTGTGAAAATAACCGGAAGTGCGTTGCTCACTGCGGCTAGCTTTAGTAGCGCCCAATTCGTGGGAACAAAATTGTAAACAGCCGGTATTTTGTCAGGTTTTCAACACGTTGGGGATCTAAACGACTACTTTCTCACCTGAAAATGTTTCAAATGTTGCTAAAGTTTACAGAGTTTAGAGCTTAAAGGGATAATCCGGAGTAAAATGCACTTTAGATCAATTTACGGGACGTTGGGAGTACATACGTTGAGTTGACATCAAAATCATGTCATTCGGATGTGTTTTGAGAATTTCGATTTGACCGTTTTTAGCCAAAAGTCGTTAGCCTGGAAGTGAATGGGGCAAATCATGTCACCGCTACAAAACGCTATTTTTATACCTCTTCTACAGCTCCAAACAACATAACACTTACGTGGTAGTTAGTAGAGGGTCCCTAAAACCAAACCGAAGTGTCACGAGGTCTTCATGTGGTCGGATATAGAGTCCAGAATGAATTTAATCAAGCCAGGACCTTTCCGGAAATGTGTCTGCTGCAGCTGCCGCTACAGACCGTGGTGAAGTTGGTTTGATATTGGTTTGAAAAAAAAGACACCTTATTTCCTTATTGTGAATATCTGTCGAATATCCAATATCAAACCAACTTCACCACGGTCTGTAGCGGCAGCTGCAGCGGACACATTTCCGGAAAGGTCCTGGCTTGATTAAATTCATTCTGGACTCTATATCCGACCACATGAAGACCTCGGGACACTTCGGTTTGGCTTTAGGGACCCTCTACTCACTGCCACGTAAGTGTTATGTTGTTTGGAGCTGTAGAAGAGGTATAAAAATAGCGTTTTGTAGCGCTGACATGATTTGCCCCATTCACGTCCAGGCTAACGACTTTTGGCTAAAAACGGTCAAATCGAAATTCTCAAAACACATCCGAATGACATGATTTTGATGTCAACTCAACGTATGTACTCCCAACATCCCGTAAATTGATCTAAAGTGCATTTCACTCCGGATTATCCCTTTAAGGGAAATCAGCTTCAGGCCGGCTGATTTCGGCTCGGGCAGGAGCGAAATGCATTGTGGTTAAACGCTCTGCATACTGTCTGATCGATCAGTATGGAGTATGGAAGTATGCAGTATGTAGTTTGGAAGTATGCAGTATGCAGTATGCAGTATGTAGTATGCGGTTTCGAACACAGCCGAGGTTTCTGTTGATCGTTAAAATGAACCGGACCAATCATACGAGACATCAGACGCTGGTCCCGCCTCCAAAACCTCAGAAATCAACCTGCACGGAGGGTCGAGGCTGTGCTTCTGCATGCTCCAATCACATGCACACGCCTGGCTATTACGTGCATAGGTTTGCTGAGTAAATGAGCTCCACAGCTCTTTAGAGGATGAACCCTTGAGAATATGAAGGATCCCATAATTTTTCCTCTCTCGGTCCCGGGTTCTGTTTTAGATTTGTGGCCGCTGAACGATTTGGCTGCCGACTCCGCCGTGAAGCCTCAGTGAGAAACTCCACATTTTTCTCTCCTCTGTTCTTGATAAACGGACTCTCGGGTTCGGGTCCGATGGCCAGCGAGCATGTGTGAAACGTCTGGTTTATGACGAGAGTGAATGTGTTTTAGTAGAAACACGCAGAGCAGTTAAACCGTGCTGAGAGGTTTGCTTTATGGAAGAGAAGAAGAGTTCTGAGCTGGAGCTGAATCTCATCCAGCATCCAAACACACACAGATGTACATTTCTTCTGCATCCAACTGGGATTTTTACATGAACGAAAGCATCAAACTCATAATTGGACGTGCAGGGGAACAGCCACCAAACCTCCTGACAAAGATCCAGTTGTCAAAAACATAAGGAACCATAGCTTTGGTCATTCCAGGTGTCACAGATAAAAACACAAGAAGCTTGTTTTCGTTGGTTTCATGAACATGTCCCAGCTGTAAACGCATGTGTGTTTGCATGTTGGAGCAACTAATCGAGCTTTTCAAAGCCCAAGTAATGTCTGGAATAAAACCCTAAATCCTGCAGAGGTGAAGAGGAGGCAGAGTGGGATCAAAGTAGAGAGAAAGGAGGAGGAAGTGCGAGTAACTTCATCCTTTGATCCTAATGGGAAATGTGAGTTCACTGGCAAATAAAGTAGATTCATTTAGAGCCCTGAACCCTTTAGTTCAGTTGAAGTTGAGAGTCTCCTGTCACATATAAACTTTGAATGATGCCTCTGTGATGTTGTATGGCTGAGTTATGAGACCCCCAAAATAGGGCAGTTTTTGGCATTTTTGGCACGTTAAGTGCTTTTCAATCAATTTTCCCATTGAATTTTGCACCTCTGCGAGGCCCAAAATTCCTAACACAGGTCTGATGAAGGCAGTTATGTCATTTTTATCAAGGTCCTGTTTAAAATACAGCTTTTATGGAATTTTCAAAATGCATTTTGGGGGCTCGTTAAGTGCTTTTCAATCGATTTTCCCATTGAATTTTGGGCCTCTGCGAGGCCTGTTTAAAATCCTGTTTAAAATACAGCTTTTATGGCATTTTCAAAATGGCTTCGGTAAGTGCTTTTCAATGCATTTTCCCATTGCATTGTGGTTATTTTCAAACTTCCCCTCTATCAGTTTAAAGGAGAAAAGCAGATCAGATTTATAACATGAAGCTGTTATAACAGGGCAGCCATCTTGGCTCTGCCCTCATAAGCAGTCTTAGAACAGCGCAGGCTAACAAGGCGTTGCCCCGGTAACAGGAGCAGGTGCGGCTCGTCTGTGTCTCTGACATGTACACTCACTATGGCTTCTTAAAATTAGACTATAATTTTGACTGTAGCCTACTGTCTCGAACAAACGGTCACTGTTCGAAAAGTAAAAGTCGTGTCCGAATAATTCTTGAACCGTCAGCGCCCCAAGAGACGGCAGAAGCCAGCGATGTAATTTTCATTCGGCTACTATGTGTGGCTCGTTTAAAATAATTTTTCTACTGAATTTGATGACTTTAGGCCTTTATAATGGAAATGGAGAGGCGACCTCTGGGCTCAGAGGCAATTTGTAAGAAATATGTGTGGCAGAGCTCAATGAGTGTGACTTTGGGTGAAAGAGGACAAAAATGCCTACGTTTTTAAGTATAATTTGTCTAGATGAGAGACATTTGTTCGAGGAATTGTTGCGGTATCGAATTTACACGTAAACTGCCGTTGTGTCAAAGCTGTATAATGTATCAACAAACCATTTGGTTCAGTTAAAGCCTTCGGCACTGGCACCCATAATTAAATCTTCATTTTACTGCGACATGTTTGCAGGAACAACTGATTCAGGCTCCATTTTGATTGGCTGTTTTTAATCTTCATCAAGTCGCACTGAAAGTCCTCCCAGTGGTATCGATTGCCACTAATGCTGCCGTCACAGTTGTGGTGTATGATCTTTCTATCCCACTTATCTCTATAGCTGTTCTTCTTAATGTGGGGAAGCCTTTACTCTTTGTTTTTAAGTCTTTAAGCAGGGAACCCTTTTCTTCCAGAGATGAAGAAATAGTGGTAAATGCACCATTGAAGTGGTCCTCAATGCTCCAGTTGAAGAGCTGGAAGACCAAAAAGAGTAATACATTTGCATCACAAAATCGTTCTCCAGGAAAAAGTCAGACCTCACAATCGCTTGGCGCTATTTTGTCTGTTTCCTGTCTGCTTCTCCTGTTATTTAGTCTTTTGTTTTCTAAGTTTAGTGGTTATTGTTAGGTTTCTGTGTCTTGTTTTCTGTACTTCAGGTTCTTAGTCTTGTCTGTGGTTGGATGATTTTGTTTTGGTTTCTTTGTTCTTTCTTCTTTGTTTGTGTTGGTTTCCTTTAGTTTTCTGTCCTCGGACGCTCGTCTTCTTGTCATTACCCCTGGATGTCCTTGGTTCTATTCCCCTGGTACCGTTCCCACTTGTCTCTAGTCGGTCTCTTTCTCATTAATCCCTCTCAGAACATACGCTCCTCTGTTAATACTTTCACCTCCGATCTCGTCTGTTTCCTGTCTGCTTCTCCTGTTATTTAGTCTTTTGTTTTCTAAGTTTAGTTCTTGGCTAAGCCGAGCTTTTTGTTTCCTTAAATAAACTCTACAGCCAGTCGTCCATCAGCTCCTGTGACCTGCGGCCATGTTGAATGTTTTGCCACATTCTCCACATTCATCTCGGCCCGTTCCTTATCTTGTTTATCCTTTGTTACCGTGGCTATCACCGTCTTTGTGGAAGTTTGGAGTTGTGCTTCCTCTCTTCGCCTTGTTATCCATTTATTTCTCAGTGTTTGCGGTCGGGGTTCATACTTCTGTGTCTTGTTATTCCAGCTGTTAGTCTTACGGGAACATTTGTTACCTCCACCTCACTCAGACCTCCTTTTCCTGACTTATTTCACACAGTGAGACCAGGTGATACCCAGAGGTGGGTAGAACAGCCAAAAATTGTACTCAAGTAAAAGTACTGTTACTTCAGAATCGAGTAAAAGTAAAAAGTAGTCATCCAAATAATTACTTGAGTAAGAGTAAAAAAGTGCTTGGAGAAAAAAACTACTCAAGTACTGAGTAACTGTTGAGTAACGTCTGATTTATTTGTTAACACAAGCATTCAATCAGACAGACAAAAATACTAAATAATCATCTTTAGGCAAATTAGAGTTCATCCAATTGATAAAATAAATTTAAATTAATGAATTAATTACAAAATATCTTAAATTAAAATAATCCAGGTAAATGCAAGAACTCCAATAAAAAATAAAAGAGACTTAGGAAATGTTTAAAACATATGTAACCCATATGTAACCTAAAAAACAAACATTCACCTATCCATGGGGGAAAAACGAGTTTAGGAAACTTAGCGCTACATGTTTCCTCAAGTTAGATGTTGAGTTTCTGCTGAAATGTGCGTTTGTTTTGGTTGCCACAGAAGACACATAATGTAGCTGCTGTTTCTCACTCTTTGTAAGGTAAACATGCTTTCAGTATGAGGCCTCGTCTGCGTCTTCATTTCCCACCGTTGGTTCTGACATTTTTCATCTGTTTCTTTCTTTGTTTGCTACGACTGCTAATGCTAAAGCTAACCCGTCCCGCCGCTGAGATCGAGTACGATCACGTGACCAGACTGCACGGCTGCGTCTGATTGGTGGAACACAGTCAGGTGGTAGAGCCTTTGGTGGAAGTCTCTCTCTCTGTCAGAATAAAACATTAAAATGAGGCGTACGCGGGGGGGGGTAAAAATAATGATTTTTAGATGATGGATGGAGGTTGCTCTGTAATTCAAATGCACTCTAAATAAAGTTAGGACCAGTATTCATTTCTATAAATGTTCTCAACAAACCAACGACTACAAGCTCGCCGGTTAAAGGTGGCGACAGAAACCTTTAAAAAACAGACCACATGAATGATAAATATAGAGGTTCCCCAGGGGAGAGGAGGGGGGGTGGGGGCACTTTAGTTTTCTAAAATTCACTCTTTTGGACCCCCGTATGTGACGGAAAACTGACCTCTGGATGTCAGACACTGAGATGCTGAAGAGCAGCCAATAGTTAGCCAATAATCCAATCCTTTCAGTGCCATGTGACCCCACTGAGTGAAGCTGGTCAGAGGAGACTCTGAGAATCATTTCTCTGGACTTATTTCTGTTGAATAAAAGGTTCAAACTAAACAGAAGTTACAGATTTAAGTTTTTGTTGCATTTTAGATCACTTCCCAACTTTTCTGTGAATGAGGTTTATTTGTAAATTAAGTTTATCATCAAACATGTTGATGTTCTATCATCACGGCTTTAGAACCGTGTGAAGTTAGAGAACATTACCTTTGTCATTTTTAAAAGACAAATAAAGCTGTTTGCCATCTGGCTTCTGCAGATTGTGCAGCAGAAGTAACACATCTTAGGCGAAAAGGAAGGGGCCAAGGATGAGCCCCTGAGGCACTCCACGAACCAGAGGCAACCATTAGTGACATTAAAACTATAATATAGGTTCAAACTAGCTTGAGTTTTTATTAATAATTTACTTTTTAGATGATGGATGGAGGTTGCTCTTTAATTCAAATGCACTAAATAAAGTTAGGACCAGTATTCATTTCTTTGAGATGTTGAAGAGCAGCCGATAGTTGGCCAATAATCTGATCCGATCCAATTCTTAGTCCGATTAAGTTGTCTACATGCACTTAATAACTCAGTCTGATTGTAATTTAGCCAATAATCCGATCCTTTCAGTGCCATGTGACCCCACTGAGTGAATAAGGAGCTTCTAAGGAGTCAGAGTCGGGCTGTAACGCTCAGAAGATGCCATGTGTGATGTGTCAGCGCAGTTCGGCAGTAATGTAACCAGCAGAAGAGACGCTGCATTCTTTCCGCTGTGAGGCTCTGGGTCAGACTTGGAGGGAAATGTGCTAAGGTTGCAGGTTTGTGAACTCCGTGTCGCCCCGCTGGGAACACGAGATGAGAGTCTATGTTTGGTTTGTTTTTCCTGCGCACGGAGAGAAACGAACTCCAGGAATGCAGCCGCTCTGCCATCTGAAATCAGAAGAAGAAGAAGAGCTTCGGAGGATTCTTCCTCTCCCTGTAATGTATCATGCAACGGGCTGCTGTTAGAGAGACGTTTACAGTGGTGGACGTGATCCGGAGGGGGAGCCGAAACAGATGCTGAGGTCATTTATTCTGCTAAACTCCACTTGGATGGAGGCGCAGCTTGTGATGCTGTGAATTGATGAGCTGTAGCGGGACGGAGGAGAGCGCTGGAGGCTTCTCTGAAGCCAAGATTTAACGGTCTTCCAGGGCACATGGTGGAGCTGCACAGCAGCTCACTGGCTTCATGTCAGAGCCTGTATGGCCCGGATTATTGGACGTCTTCCTTTACCTGAGAGCCTAACCCAGAGGCGGTCCTGGCTGGAGTTATGCCCTGGGCGAACCATCCCTTGCCCCCCACTTCCCCCCCAAAAAAAGACTTACCCCGCCACCAACACAACAACATGTTATATTATTTGTATTATTTTATTATATATAATCTTAAATACAAAAAGGTACAAAAATATACCACATGTAGCTCACAAAATGCCATGTCAATGTATATTTGAAGTTATTTAAGCTATTTAATTTAGCATATAGCTAAAAATAATCCACAGTCAGGCCTTCTTGTTGTGTTGCAAACACAAACCGGACCAGGTTGCCTTTGGGTGAAATTAGCTGCATGACATGATGCCTCAATTCTAATTCTAGTTCAGCAAAACTAAAAATCAAATACAGTCGTGGCTAATAGCAACATGTTAGCAAGAGGCTAACAGATAGCCTATAGCCTACGCCACTGATAGAAATCTGCATCCCTTTATCTTCTGCCCGTTTCTCCTCTTCTTCTCTTCTTCTCTTTCTAAACTGGGCACCTGATGGCTTCTTTGGTCTTTCACCATGATGATGATCCATGATGACTCCACATTATTACCTTTGCTTTTCCCATTAACGCCGTCCGCTCACCCGCCAATCAACCGGAGTCACGTGATGTAAACACATTCACGTAGATGGCTGCACAGATTTTTATTTTTTACATTTTTCACATAACCCAGTTAATTACATGAAGGTATATGGGTCTATGTTCATTTTAGGAATGAAATACAGTTTATTTGGACTGGCAGCAGTTTGTGTTGTGGTCTGTGGATCAGTCTACCCCAAAGTGATGAAGTGAAGCTCAGAGCGGGTCCCAGGACCTAAAAAGTGAAGTCCTGTTTGCTGCTGTTTGGATCCAGTCGACATTAAAACCACTTTGGTTGGATGTTCTGCTTCATCTTCCTCCTCCTGCTACAAAAGTACAGGAAGTTTCCTTCTTCACGACCAAGAATGATTCATTCGATCTGTTCCTAAACCTGGTAAAAAGTTGTTTGGAGTCCAAAATCCCTTTTTTTATCTCATCTGACTTCAGAGCTTATGACTGACTATCATAGACCCTGTTTGGACTTACATGTGTTGGTTATTTACATGTTTTATGGTAATTTTTATGTTTGAATCCTCATATTTGGGTTTATTCCGAACAATATGTGCATGTAATTATCACACAAACACACTTATGAGCTTATTTTCTGCCACGGCTTTGAGAAAATATACCAAAAACAAACATGTAAAATCCTGCAGCTGGATCGGGAGCCGTGTGCTCCGACTTCTGGTTGCAATGTGAATAATTTCCCCCGCAGAGATGAGTGAGATTCAGCCAAAACAAAGCAGGACATCTGCTTTCTGAACATCTCTGATGGGTTTAACACAGCCACAGCGGAAGTTTTAGGATGTTTTCTGGGATTTTTGGACGGAACGTGCAGGTTAGAGCGCCGTGATGTCACACAGCCTGTGAAATATCCACATGTTTTAACTGCTTTCAGGCCCAAACGTTTCCCTCTCCGTGCACAGTTCTTACATCATAACGTAGATATTCGTGCGTTCTTTAACTCAGCGGGCAGTCTTTGGGACATCCGGGACAGTTTTCCCTGAAATCTCCTCACAGTGCAGAGTTCGCCCACTAAGAATCAAGCTTCCGTTAGAACTGAGCGGTCTCTGTCTCTCTAACCTGCCGTGAAATACACATTTAGACACTTTTGTTGCGTCTCCTGGCCAAAGTTAAACTGTTTGGGGTTTTTTTCTAACTTTTTATTTTCCATTAACCATTTTATACAAACATATATGCAATTCACTCTTTGCTCCGTTTCACATTTTTACATCTTATTACTATCATATTTACACAGACCATTTTAAACATTTTAACCTATCGTAAATACCGGCTGTCTATTCCGACTAACACAAGTCCTCGATTTAGGCAAGTAAACAAGAATATATTTCTCACAAATATCCATTAACCTCACTCAGAGATTATGGTTATCTTTAACAACATCTATGACCATGTAAATCCGTGTTAATTATGGTGTAAGGAACAACAGTGAACATCGGAAAACTAAAAACTAAGATACACAACACCAACTAAACTAAAAAACTAAAAAAATATACATAATGCATTGTGGGTAAACGCTCTGCATACTGTCTGATCGATCAGTATGTAGTCTGCGGTTTCGAACGCAGCCTTGGTTCAGGGTTTCAGGACTGAACCCAGACATGATGATGATCCACTGAGTGATGGAGGGATCCACTCTTCACTTTCAGTCTTTTCGGTCACGCCAGCTTAAATTTGACGGACTTCGCTCCTCACGCAGACTGAAAAGTGTTGGAAGATGAAGCCGATCTGCGGCCGACACAAAGTGGAAAAGTCCTCTGGCCCCAGAAACCACTTTTCACATGCAAACCGAGCTTTGAGAGAAAGTGGAGGAGGTTAAGGGGGCTCTGAGCGGTGGCTGCAGCCCGCCGTCGGGTGGCTTCTGATTGGTGCAGATGAGTTCAGACTCTCATGCAGCTGTAATTATCTGCAGTTTATTGGAATATGGAGGCACAGCTGACCACAAAGAGTTTGGAGGATTTAATGTTACATTAAAGGCGAGCAGAGTATGTGGCTGAGGTGAGGCTTCGGCTGTTTTTTAAAAGGTGGGAATCTGTCCAAGCAAAGGTTTGAGGAATGCACATTTCTCATGTCGGCCATATTGCTTTGCATTCTTCGTGTTTTTCCCTCCACTTGGTTTGTGTGAGATGACAGATTACGGCTTCATTTCTGCAGGTCTGTGGAGTTTTTATGGAAGTTTTTCTGTGCCATCAGAGTTTGAATACGAATTTCTAATATTGAATTTTGACAGCATCAATATCATATCAGACTATGAATTTGAATAACCAACAGTGTAAAAAAAAAAATCAATTTCTAAAAACAAAAATCAGTGTAAAAAAATTCAACATCTAAAAATTCAGTGGAAAAAGAACCAGACTCAACATCCGGGTAAACAGGGAGAAGCAATCGATCCCTGTCTCAATTCATCCAACGGCAGCCAATCAAGTCCCGCTCCATTGGACAGATCAGCCGTGTCCACCAACAGGTGATGCTGCTTCGGTGAGTGAGTTTACTTTATTTGCCATTTGTGTTCGTAAAATTGAGTAATAGATATTACTCAATATCTATTGAGCTGATCTGTCCAATGGAGCGGGACTTGATTGGCTGCCGTTGGATGAATTGAGACAGGGATCAAGACTGGGTATCTGGGAACTTTTTGAGTCGAAGTGGATTAGTTAAAGTTTAGTTTTTTACTATTTCCTCCCACCTTTTAACGCTAAAACGTCAAAGGAGACCCAGCTGGACTTACAATGTGGCGTTTCTGTGGGAGAACTTGACTTTGCTGATGACGTGTGTGTTTCTGTGGGAGAACTTTACTTTGCTGATGAGATGTGTGTTTCTGTGGGAGAACTTTACTTTGCTGATGAGATGTGTGTTTCTGTGGGAGAACTTGACTTTGCTGATGACGTGTGTGTTTCTGTGGGGAACTAAATGAAAGATAAACCCTTTACACAATGCGTGATGTGAATGTTATGTGAATGTTACACTTTAAAAGGAAGTGTTGATGCTCAGGAGCTGGTTTCTGGTTCTTATGAATCGTGTTAAACTGGATCAGAATCTAACCGAAGTGCATCAGTTTAACTTTAGCTGTTAGATGAACCGAACTGAGTTCGAGATCAAACTGAATTCATCTTCTGGAGCCTCAGGAACCATCTGCTGACCGATGGATCCGTGGATTTTCTGCATTCTGTGGGGTTTTTGGGTCATGAATGAGCGGTTAGCGGGGAGTCTTCCCGGGTGTTTGAGCTGCAGGATGAGCCCTGCTGAACACATCAGCGGTCGTCTGTGGAAGATATCACCGACTCTGAATTGCTCAGCTCCTTCCTGTGATTAACATCTATCTGGAGAACAGAGCCCGGTCTCCTCTGCATCCCCATGGTTACCCTGACCTCCTTCCCCCCCCCCCCGTCCTCCATCCTTCATCTCTCCTGTGAGCTTCTCTTCCTTCCAGCCTCGTCACTGCTGTCCAAGATTCTTTGGCTTCATGTTGTGATGGATGTTTGTCAGAGGATTCAGCAGCTGAGGAGTCTACGCTGTCCTCCATCATCTTCTTTCACCACCTCCAGCTTCCCCCTTCACCTCTCCTGCCCCCTCTTTGTCCTCTTCTCTTCCTCCCTTTGCTTTATGCTAACGTTGCGTCTCTTTTCTCTCTTCTTTATGGTGAATGTTACTGTTCCAGCATCATTTTAACTTTCTCCAAGCCTCTTAAGGCGAGACACTACAGGTGAAATAAAGGAAATCAAAATCTACTGTCCATAGCCTAAAAAGCATCCATATTTTTTTATTATAATGTCACATAAATCAGGCCAGGAATGATTTATCAACAAATCCTTCTATAAATATCTTCAGAATACTGCTAAGTGTATAACTGGAAAGTTTGGTGTTAGTAGGTGCTCCATAAGCTGAGATATTGATACTGGAAAAACACAAAAAAATGATTTTGAGAAAACGGCATTTAAGGCGAGACACAACAAGTGAATAGGGTAATATTTTAAAATAATAGATATCATCATGAAACTTCCTCAGTTGATTATTTATACAAGTTTGAAAAAAAATGTATTACAAGGGATTTCAGGATATCTGCTTTCATTTCCTAGGAAATCAAAATATACTGTCCATAGCCTAAAAAAAACACATCGATTTTCGCCAATTTTGTTTATTATAATGTCACATAAATCAGGCCAGGAATGATTTATCAACAAATCCTTCTATAAATATCTTCAGAATACTGCTAAGTGTATAACTGGAAAGTTTGGTGTTAGTAGGTGCTCCATAGGCTGAGATATTGATACTGGAAAAACACAAAAAACTGATTTTGAGAAAACGGCATTCAAGACGACACTACAGGTGAATAGGGTAATATTTTAAAATAATAGATATCACCATGAAACTTCCTCAGTTGATTACTTCTACAAGTATGAAAAAAATGTATCACAAGTTTTAGAAATGTGTATGTTTAATTTTGCAAATTAGGCATTATCTCATTAAATATGCGCACATTTGCATATATTTCCGGAAGCTAGATCTGAACATGTGATAAAGCCAGGTGCAAAATTCTTTTCTCATTTTGTTTACACACAAAATGAAAAGAAAATTACAGAGGGATTTCAGGATATCTGCTTTCATTTCCTAGGAAATCAAAATCTACTGTCCATAGCCTAAAAAACATTGATTTTTCGCCATATTTTTTTATTATAATGTCACATAAATCAGGCCAGGAATGATTTATCAACAAATCCTTCTGTAAATTTCTTCAGAATACTGCTAAGTGTATAACTGGAAAGTTTGGTGTTAGTAGGTGCTCCATAGGCTGAGATATTGATACTGGGAAAATACAAAAAACTGATTTTGAGAAAACAGCATTTAAATTTATCTCCATCTTCTTCTAATAATCTTGTGCTGAATGTTGTTAAAGCTGCAAACAGCTGTGCGGCCTTCCCTTCATAATCTCCTCCATCTGTCTCTTCCTTCCTCCCATCCCTCTATCCTTTCTGCACCTCTTCCTCCGATGAATGTTGGAGCTGAGGACCTCCCGCCGCTCCATCATCGCCCTGCATGTCCTCCACTCCACTTTCTGCCTTTGTTCCCCATCTCTCCTGATTAAATTTCACTCGACAGCCGGACTCCTTCCCACCTCCAGCCATCAGCCCTCCTCCATAGTTGTAGTTTCCCTTCCTGAGCCGGTAACATAACATATTTTCCAGGATAATTCCGGTTTCTAACCATATCTCCCCCTCTGTCTCCCCCCACAGTTCGGTGGCTGTACTGAGGGAGTGCATGAAAAACGAAAGTCTGGTTCGTTTCTTCCAGGAGAGACAGACCACCCTGAGCCACTCTTTGCCTCTGGAGACGTACCTGCTCAAACCGGTGCAGAGGATCCTCAAATACCACCTTCTGCTGCAGGTGAGACTCTACAAATACCATCTAGTACCTCAAATACTATGTATACTAATACATATACCATCTTCTAAGTACCTCTGTTTGTTAAAGATACAACTCAAACACCTCCAAGGCTGAACGTAGGAGCCCAAATACTGCATTCAACTGGAAATAGAGGCTGTGTTCGAAACCACATACTACATACTACATACTACATACTACATACTACATACTGCATACTACATACTGCATACTACATACTGCATACTGCATACTACATACTGCATACTACATACTACATACTACCATACTACATACTTCATACTGCATACTACATACTACATACTGCATACTGCATACTGCATACTACATACTACATACTACATACTGCATACTGCATACTACATACTACATACTATATACTGCATACTACATACTATATACTACATACTACATACTGCATACTACATACTGCATACTGCATACTGCATACTACATACTACATACTACCATACTACATACTTCATACTGCATACTACATACTGCATACTACATACTACATACTACATACTGCATACTGCATACTACATACTACATACTATATACTGCATACTACATACTATATACTACATACTACATACTGCATACTACATACTGCATACTGCATACTACATACTACATATACTATATACTGCATACTATATACTACATACTGCATACTGCATACTACATACTACATACTACATACTACAAACTACATACTACATACTGCATACTACATACTACATGCTGCATACTGCATACTACATACTACATACTGCATACTACATACTACATACTACAAACTACAAACTACATACTACATACTACATACTGCATACTACATACTGCATACTACATACTACAAACTACATACTACATACTACAAACTACATACTACATACTGCATACTACATACTGCATACTACATACTACATACTGCATACTACATACTACATACTGCATACTACATACTACATACTGCATACTGCATACTACATACTACATACTACAAACTACATACTACATACTGCATACTGCATACTACATACTACATACTACATACTACATACTACATACTACAAACTACATACTACATACTGCATACTACATACTACATGCTGCATACTACATACTACATGCTGCATACTATATACTTGCATACTACATACTTGCATACTACATACTTGCATACTACATACTTGCATACTACATACTTGCATACTACATACTACATACTGCATACTGCATACTGCATACTTGCATACTACATACTTGCATACTACATACTTGCATACTACATACTTACATACTACATACTGCATACTGCATACTTGCATACTACATACTTGCATACTACATACTGCATACTTGCATACTACATACTTGCATACTACATACTACATACTACATACTTGCATACTACATACTTGCATACTACATACTACATACTGCATACTTGCATACTACATACTTGCATACTACATACTACATACTGCATACTGCATACTTGCATACTACATACTTGCATACTACATACTACATACTGCATACTTGCATACTACATACCACATACTACATACTGCATACTCATCGATCAGACAGTATGCAGAACGTTTACCCACAATGCATTTCGCTCCTGCCCAAGCCGAAATCAGCCGGCCTGAAGCTGATTTCTCTTAAGCTCTAAACTCTGTAAACTTTAGCAACATTTGAAACATTTTCAGGCGAAAAAGTAGTTGTTTAGATCCGTTTAGATACTAGATTCTCCTAAATGTTGGGTATGCATCATGAGGTTACTACTCATACTCAAACTACCCAAGATGCAACGTAACGTGACGTCGCCGATCGTCATTTCCTGTCAAAACGGCAGTTTCAAGCTAGCTACAACGAGGGTAGGTTCACTTCCTGTTTTCAAAACAAAAGCACCAATTGCATCGTAATGGCTTTCCCTATGATAAAAGGCAACGGGTATTTTATTTTGTGAAAATAACCGGAAGTGCGTTGCTCACTGCGGCTAGCTTTAGTAGCGCCGAATTCGTGGGAACAAAATTGTAAACAGCCGGTATTTTGTCAGGTTTTCAACACGTTGGGGATCTAAACGACTACTTTCTCACCTGAAAATGTTTCAAATGTTGCTAAAGTTCAGGCCGGCTGATTTCGGCTCGGGCAGGAGCGAAATGCATTCTGGGTAAACGCTCTGCATACTGTATGATCGATCAGTATGTAGTATATAGTATGTGGTTTGGAACACAGAGCCTCAGATACAACCTGCTCCTCTGGTTAATATTACTCAACACCACATGTATGGAATAAAAACCAGCCGGTACACCTGAAAGCATGAAAGAAATTACTTCAAATACTAATTAATGCTTCACTTTTAATGTTATACTGAAATAATAACAAGTAACAGTTGTAGTATATCAGGCTGTATGTGAGTACACCAAACTGTTGGATCTCAAATACTGCGCCTAAATACCTTACAAATACTACATCTGAAGTACTCCAATTACTGAATACCTACTTAATGAGTTATCATTGCAACCAAAACACCATTTAACCAGCAGCAACCCCTAGATTATATAAATAAGACCTCGGATACGTGCTGTCTGCTTCAGGAAGCCGATTGGTCCTCTTACAGCTCTGGTCTCCAGGCAACGGATCTGTTTCCTGCCAGTAAACAGAGCGTTTGGCTGACAGCGTGCAGCAGTAAAACGTTTCCTCCTCTTTAACTGCGTCCCACATGTGCCCTCATCCACGTCGGATGTCGGCTTTGACTCTCATCAGGACCAATAAAAGCAGAACCCAGGATCTGTTTATCATCGGGGGGGTGTTACCTCTGAAGCTCCATGGGGAGACGTTACAGACAAAAGAACCAAAGATGCAACTCAGAGATGTCTACATACTACATACTATATACTACATACTGCATACTTGCATACTACATACTACGTACTACATATTTGCATCAGGGCTCCAGAGTGCGACCAATTTGGTCGCACATGCGACCTATTTTCTCAATGGTGCGCCTAAAAAAAATCTCAGGTTGCACAGGTGCAACCACCCGTTCGAGGGAAGAAAAAAAAAAGTCTACGCGACTCTGAAAGTCTCCCTGTGGTTCAACAACAGACACACGTTAGACCCATATCGTGGTCTAAACCAATCAGAGATAGTGAAGGGCGGGACCCCCCTCTGATTGGCCCGTGTACGCGTGTGTAACACGAGCGTCCTGTAGTCAGACAGAGAGGTGATGAACCTCGGCTCGTCAGTTAAACAGTGGATGTAGCCGCGGGTGATGAGATGAAAAGAAGGATTGACAACTTTTTGGTTAATTTAAGGCCTGATACGTCCGAAAATAACCACAACCAATGCTCTGACACGGAGCCATCAACCTCCCACGTTATGTCAAGCCCAGGTCCAGAGCTAGCATCAGATAATGAGCTAGCATCCAGAGCTAGCATCAGATAATGAGCTAGCATCCAGAGCTAGCATCAGATAATGAGCCACATAACGATCGACTCCGAGCCAGAACCAACTGAAATTAAAAGGGGTAAAGTGTATACATTTCTAAGAGAGTGGCTTGACCAGTTTACCTGGCTAAGATGCAGTAAAGCCAATAATATAATGCACTGCATTTATTGTAAAGTGTGGCAATAGTGCATTTGTGACTGGTTCTAATACATTTCGAATTGAAACGCTGAAAAAGTACAACGCATCTATGAAACACATTAGCTGCTCAGTGTCTCCTCTCCTGATCGTTCATGAATGTGTCAGTGTGTACGGCCGTATCTTGAGGAGAGGAAGACCGGTGAATATACTGATATATATATTTAACCCAACTACAGGAGTTGGCCATCCGAGGGGCATGTGACTGCAATGGAGCATAGTCCATAAGACATTGAGCCATGAGATGTTCAGTTTGAAGCCCTTAAAACACTTGCAATTTTAATTTAGATTTTCTTTTTATTTAATTTATCTTGAGATGTTTTAAGTTTAAATTTCAGGCCAGTGAAGCACTTTAAGCACCAACACTTTTTCAGTAAGTTTCAGTAAGTAGTTAGTAAGTTAAGTTCAGTAAGTTTGTAGAATTGTGCTTCAAATAAAGAACTTTATTTTGACCAGATTGCTATTTAATAGACATATATGGACAGCGATTTTAAAATAAATAAATAAAGTGAACCTGTAAAACTGCAGTGTTAAATGCAATGCGTTTGAAAATTTGGGTGCACCTAACTTTTGTGCTTTCTTAGGCGCACCAGTGCAACCAGTGCAAAAAGTTAGTCTGGAGCCCTGTGCATACTACATATTTGCATACTACATACTTGCATACTACATACTGCATTCTTGCATACTTGCATACTACATACTACATACTACATATTTGCATACTACATACTTGCATACTACATACTGCATTCTTGCATACTTGCATACTACATACTACATACTACATACTACATATTTGCATACTACATACTTGCATACTACATACTGCATACTTGCATACTACATATTTGCATACTACATACTTGCATACTACATACTGCATACTTGCATACTACATATCTGCATACTACATACTTGCATACTACATACTATATACTTGCATACTATATACTTGCATACTACATACTTGCATACTACATACTACATACTTGCATATTACATACTACATATTTGCATACTACATACTTGCATACTACATGCTACATACTTGCATACGACATACTTGCATACTACATACTATATACTTGCATACTATATACTTGCATACTACATACTTGCATACGACATACTTGCATACTACATACTACATACTATATACTTGCATACCACATACTTGCATAATACATACTATATACTTGCATACAACATACTTGCATACTACATACTACATACTACATACTTGCATACTTGCATACTTGCATACTACATACTTGCATACTACGTACTATGTACTTGCATATTACATACTATATACTTGCATACTACATACTGCATGATGGAGGGATGAGCAGCTGATCAGAAGATTTGATCAGAAAGACCACCCCAGAGTTGGGGGACTGCTCTTTGGAGCTCTGTGGCTGTGACACATAGGTTGTGTGGAGGTTAGTTAAATCCACAGGTGATGTTTCTGTCTTTTTCTCAACTTGTTTTTGACCTCTGCAGCTGCTCCTCTCAACAGACTCCATTTATTCCCGTTGTTGCTCCTTCCAAAGGCCGGTTGTTGTTTTTTTGGTCGTTCTCCAGAAAACCTCCCAAACAAACAGTTTTATTTAGAGCATTTCAGTTTAATCAGGTCCAGAAGTGGCTGACGGTGTCCTAAACGAGGCTCATGAGCTCTCTTACATGTCACCAGAACAGAGCTGGAGCTTTATGAACTTAATGCTAAGCAGCAGTTTATGCTAAGCGTGAAATATCACAGAAAAGCACGAAGGGAAATGAGCAATGAACTGTTCCCAAAGTGCTGCCTTGTAAACATCAGTTAACTGAAGCAGAAAATGTCAAACCGTCTGAGTTTGGTTCAGTGAACTCCAGAAAATCTTTAATTTTCTCAGTTATTCGTGTGAACACGAACTAAAAGCAGCTGTCAGAGATCCGTTGAAGGAAAACAGAAAACAGATTTTAATTCCAGCCTTCATTGTGCTGCACTTTGTGTTTTTTAACTGTTATGTGGTTAAAAAAAACAGAACTTTATGGGAAATAAAGTTTCTGTCGTCTTCAGACGTGTTCAGGAACAGTTACCGGTTGCTATGGGGATTTCCACCTTTTTCAGGGTCAGGGGGCTAAAAATAGACCTTCAAACGGACAGGAACGGACAGACGTATCTTTAATAATCTGCTGTTTTTATGGCAGCTTAAAGAGACGCATCATTTCTAACTTTATGGGAAATAAAGTTTCTCTAGTCTTCAGACGTGTTCGGGCGGGTGAAATGCATGCTGGGAAATCAGCAGAAGTTGGATTCTTTAATCAGAAAAGAGTTCAAACACATTTCTAACTACGTGCTGATCATATTCTGTCTGAGTACTTCCTGTTGGCCCTTTGAATGAATCCTGAGTTCTACAGAACCTCCTGTTCCATAAGCTCTGATCAGAAATGACACCGGGGGCGGCCATGATGGAACAGTCACCGGTTGCTATGGTGATTCCCGCCTTTTTCAGGGTCTGGGGGGCTAAAAATAGACCTTCAAACGGACACGAACGGATAGACGTGTCTTTAATAACCTGCTGTTATTATGGCAGCTTAAAGAGACAGTGATTGTGTAGAAACTAGGGCTGGGCAACGATTAAAATGTTTAATCTAATTAATCACATGATTTCCCTGATTAATCGCAATTAATCTCATTTGTACGCAGAATCCAAAAATGAATCCAAAAGTAGCGTATAGCTTTTAGCATTTAGCTTTATTTTAAATGTGCTGCCATATGAATGAAAGTGCCATAACATTTGTTGTGCAAACACACTTTTAACATCAGCATCTTTCTGTAGTTTTTATGTAGAAGCCTCGCTCCACTGTCTGTTTCCTTGAATGACTTGCTGCTATCAGTTGTGTGTTTTGCCTTTAAGTGATATTTTAGACTGGAACTACTACGCTGAGAAGACAATTCAACTTACTGACCAATGAAGACAACCCATGGCGCCTGCCCTGTCGGCGACTCGCTACCTGCGTGTGTGAAAGTTTTTTGTTTGTCGCGTTTATTCAATAACAGTTCATTGTTTAACACCAAATTCACTGACAACATGTTTGGACTTAAGGTGCACACGTTTGTGCAACTGTGGATACTGTGGCTTGTTTTATTGAGTGGATTTATCCGTCTCGATGTAAAATGTCTGGGAGCGGCTGACACGGCTGCAGTCGTCTCCTATACCGTGGGAGAGTTGCACTGCATTCGGGATACAATGACGAACGCTGAATGCCCACACTGGGACTTACCCCGGGAGCTAAAACGGAGAAAAAGAGGCCGACGGAGTGGTGTTAAGGTGCGGAACAGGCTCCGGAGGCACAAGCCTGTCCTCCCGTCTGTGATTATGGGAAACGTGCGCTCCATAGTCAACAAAGTTGATGAACTGGCATCATTGGTGAAGTATGACAGGCTTTACCGACAGTGCAGCCTTCTGTGCTTTACGGAGTCTTGGCTCACGGATAACGTTACTACGGCCTACACTGAAATGGATGGATTTACGCTGGTTCGACACAGGGCCGGCCCAAGCCTTTATGGGGCCTTAAGCAGAATTTCATTTGGGCCCCCCCTACCACCACCTCAGCTCCAGATGCCTCATTATTCCACAGGCTGCACTGTTATGTGTGTAACAGACCCACAATCATTAGCATTATTTGTAATCATCTTACATTATACAGGTGTCAGCAAACTCATAAATATGGTTTAAGCGACCGCATAGTTGGCATATGCCTTGGGCCGGCTCTGGTTCGACATGACAGGGACCCGGAGAAGGCAGGCAAAAAATCGGGTGGAGGCGTCTGCCTGTACGTGAACAAGCTTTGGTGTCATCCTGGTCACGTTACGGAGAAACGCAAAGTGTGTGACCCAAACGTTGAACTGCTGGCGGTGAGTTGCAGACCCTATTTCCTTCCACGCGAATTCTCGAATGTCATTGTAATCGTGGCATACATTCCACCATCTGCCAATGCCAAGTTGGCCACTGACACGATGTCAAGGGTTGTCCATGAACTTCAGAGTCGCACACCGGACGCGCTCGTTCTGATCAATGGTGATTTCAATCACTGCACTCTCTCTGCTTCGCTGCCCTCATTCAGGCAGTTTGTCAACTGTCCCACGAGGTGCGACAGAACTATTGACCTTTTTTATGCCAATATTAAAGACAGCTACACATCTACTGCCCTCCCTCCGCTGGGCAGGTCAGACCACAATCTAGTTCTCCTCTCCTCCAAGTACACCACTCTGGCTCAGAGACAGCCTATATCAACAAAATCAGTGCGTGTATGGTCAAAGAAGGCGTGCGAGGACTTGCAGGACTGTCTGGAGTGTAATGATTGGTCTGTTTTCTATGGCGAAAACCCAAATGAGGTGGACTGTGTTACTGAGCATGTCAAATTTTGTACGGACTTGGTTATTCCAAGTAAAACTATAAAACCGTTCTCTAATAATAAGCCATGGATTTCTAAAGAAATAAAGAATGCAATTAATGAAAAGAAAGTTGCCTTCATGAGTAAGGATAAGGACAGGATTAGAGTGGCACAGAGGAACCTAAAGGTTGCCATTGGGCAAGGAAAGAGGAATTACAAGGACAAGGTTGAGCACAAACTTCAGGAGTGTGACACCAGAGGTTTATGGAAAGGCCTTAAATCCATAACAGGATTTGGCCCTGTCACCAGTAGTATGAGTGTGGGGATATTTACGCCTGATGAGGCTAATCAGTTTTATGCTAGATTTGACTCTAGTGTGAACTCAACTGATCATCACATACCAGCAGATTACATTACACCTTTAGAGGAGGAAGAGGGGCATTCATCTCTCTGCCCTCCAATAACCATCACTGTTGAGGAGATACGCTCTCAGCTAAGGCTACGTGCCCACGACAACGGTAACGACAGATAAACGCAGAACATTTCCACAGATGTGCCTATCTTGCACACGGCGACGCCGTTTTTAGGAGTTCAAAACGGAGAAAACGCAAACGCCCTCCAGAGTGGAGATCTTGAAAACGATCCAACCTCTCGTCGCCGTAGGAACAGTTCAAAACGCAGAAGTGCGTTTTTTCCACACGTTAAGTGGGTAGTTCTCCATGAACGACTCCCATATCTCACTATATTTATTTTGGACACTCTCCCAATCCACATTATCCACTGCCTTCCTGGCTTTGTAGTTCAGGAGCAACTGGACCTCATCATCTGTCCAAACAAAGTTTGAAGGCGTACTGTTGTTGCTGCCGCGCTTCGCCATTTTCTTCCAACTGACGCAGAGGAAGTAGCCACAAAACAGGCATTTCTCATATTTATTAATATATAACAATGTAACTCATATAACAATACCAAAGGTATTGTTGCTACTGCCACCTACGTCCGGGGCGTGCATACTACATCGGCAAACTGCGAGTTTTATGAGTTTTATACGTTTTCCCTGTTCCCATGGATAGACAGATATCCACCCCCAAGCGCTCGTGAGAACGCAGATAAATTGTGGGTGAAAAAAACGGACATCTGCGTTTATGCTTCAGAGCGTTGTCGTGGGCACGTAGCCTAAGAAGGCTTAATGTAAAGAAGGCCCCTGGTCCGGATGGGATCATGCCACGTGTCCTCAAAGTGTGTGCTGATCAGTTGTGTGGGGTCTTACATCATCTGTTTACCCTGTCTTTGTCACTGTCAAAAATCCCCACTATATGGAAGACATCCTGTATTGTACCAGTGCCTAAGAAACCTAATGCCAAGGCTGTTAAAGACTTGAGACCCATTGCCTTGACCTCCCATGTGATGAAGTGTTTTGAGAGGACGGTGCTGGGACACCTGAGGGCACAGGTCAGTGCCTTTCAGGACCCACTGCAATTTGCATGCAGGGGGGGTGTGGGTACAGATGATGCCCTTATTTATCTGCTACATAAGGTGTATAGCCATCTGGAGACCTCTGCTGCATCTGTGAGAACAATGTTCTTGGATTTCTAGTGCTTTTAACACTTTACAACCTCACATTTTATCTAAAAAGCTTCATGGTTATACACTTCACAACTCCGCTGTTAGCTGGATCACTGACTACCTTACAGGTAGACCTCAGCATGTAAGAATCCACAACAGCACATCAGACTCCATTATAACAAACACAGGTGCACCACAAGGAACTGTTTTATCTCCATTTTTATTCACCTTACACACCTCTGACTGCAGACATGGTAGTTTGTCCTGTCATCTGCAGAAATTCTCAGATGACTCTGCATTAGTGGGCTGCATCAACAATAATAACTATGCTGCATATCAGGCTGAGATAGATCATTTTGTCAACTGGAGTGAACATGCCCATCTCATTTTAAATGTGGAGAAGACCAAGGAACTCATAATTGATTTTAGGAAGAATAAAATTGTTCCAGCCCCTATTTTAATCAAAGGTCATCCTGTAGAAGCTGTCTCCTCCTATAAATACTTGGGCGTCCATCTTGACAGTAAACTGGACTGGAAGGAGAACAGCAGGGTGATTTTTAAGAAGGTCCAATCAAGACTCTTTTTTAAGGAAACTAAGGTCATTTGATTTGGGGAGGCCTATTTTAAACACATTTTATCATTTTATGCTGTTATGTGCTGGGGTGGAGGGATTTCACTGGAGTACAGAAACAGGATAAATAAGCTTATCAAGAAAGCGGGGTCCATCACGGGTGTGTGTTTTAATTCGGTGGAGCAAATTTTAGAGGAGCGGACAATGAGGAAGGTGTACAGTGTGCTGAGCATGGTCGACCACCCACTGTACAGCTCATTCACAAAGAGTGGCAGGAGCCAAAGGCTCCTCCTTCCTAGGTGCTCCACCGAAAGGTTTAGACGTTCTTTTATTCCTGCAGCCATCAGACTTTTAACAACAGCTGCTGAGTGCGCTTTTTTAGTGGTTTTATGTGTTTTTTAATTGTTGTGGTGATTCTTTGTGTGTTTTTATGATGGACTGTTTCTTGTTTCTTGTTTCTTATTTATTTTTAGCTCTTATTTATTTATTATGTGTTTGTCTATGTGTTTGTTATGTAATGTCTGGATGACCAGGTGGCATTTAATTTCCCCATTGGGGATTAATAATAAAGTCTCTCAATCAATCAATTCAACTTGGCTGTGTTTACAGATGACTTTGGTTCTGTCGACTCCGCCGTCTGGAAGAACTTTAAAATGAAAATGGCCGAGTAAAAGTTCCGTACCCTTCTCCATGTTTGGTGGATCTGCCGATTACTTTCTTTTCCTGTTCCACAGCAGACAGCAACAGACTTTTACAGAATAAAAGCCTGTGAGCTACAGACTTTTACAAAATAAAAGCCTGTGAGCAACAGACTTTTACAAAATAAAAGCCTGTGAGCTACAGACTTTTACAAAATAAAAGCCTGTGAGCAACAGACTTTTACAAAATAAAAGCCTGTGAGCAACAGACTTTTACAAAATAAAAGCCTGTGAGCAACAGACTTTTACAGAATAAAAGCCTGTGAGCAGCAGACTTTTACAGAATAAAAGCCTGTGAGCTACAGACTTTTACAAAATAAAAGCCTGTGAGCAGCAGACTTTTACAAATAATAAAATAAATAATAAAATCTGCGTTAATGCGCGATAAAATATGTATCGGCGTTAAATAATTAACGAGTTAACGCGCCCAGCAGCACTAGTAGAAACCATAACAGACGCAGGAACACAGTAAAAGTCCGACTTCCTGTGACTTAAAGTGTGTCTGAGCTGCAGGGCTGCAAAGACCTCCCGTTTTGTTCTCTATCTGGATGTTTTTTTGTACTTTTTTTACAAATTTCATTAACACGGCACGATGAATTCTGGAATTCCTTCCAGAAGTCAAAGCAGAGTTTGCACTCGCACCCCAAACTCTTCCTCTAATGGGGACCAGCTGTCACCTGGAGCCCCGACGGTTGAGTCAAACACGAGCCGGCGAACCGGTCCGTGAAGCAGCCCGTCCCAGAGTGGCGTCCCGCCTGGTTCTGGTCCAAGCCCACCTCTGAGAGAAAGCCCGCTCTTTGTTCTCTGATGTTTGCTCTGCTCTACGGTGGCCAGTTTAAACACTGGTCAAACATGTGTTTGGATCTGTGCTGGGAACTTCCCAGAATCCTCAGCTCAGTCATCTGTGATTAAGTGAGCCGCTTGGATCGCTCTCTCCTGTCGAATCCCTCGTTTTGCTCTTCAGTCAGAAGCTTTTGAACGTGTTTTAATGCGTGAGATTCATTTCCCACAGTTGGCTTGGAGCTGCTGCTGTCAGACAGTCGAGAAAAAGGATGAATTTATGACCCAAAAAGCCACTTAAGGGGTAAAGTTCATGATGTTAAAGCTGGTTTTGTTGCTGTTGGACATTTTAATAAAAGTGATGGTAAATAATAGCCCTCATCTGTCTGACTTTTTCCATAAAGATGATATTTTTCAGTCTTTTAGGACAAAATTCCCCTTTTCTTTTGTTTCTGACTGACCACCGCAGCTCAACAAATGAGGAAATGTACACTAAAACATCTGGATCTCTTAGATATATCCCCTCTTCGTCACATATTTATTTGTATTTCGAATCGTCTCGTGTTTGTCGTTTCAGGAACTTTCGAAGCACTTCGATAAGAGCGACCCCGGATATGAAGTCGTGGAGGACGCCATCATCACCATGACGGCGGTGGCCTGGTACATCAACGACATGAAGAGGAAGCAGGAGCACGCCGTGCGGCTGCAGGTAGAGCAGCCGGGAAACTGAAATCAAACCCAGTTAACATGTTAAAGGTTAAAGGTCACAAGGTCAGAAACCCAAGGGCTACATCTCAGACTCTGCAGGCCTCAGTTAGCATGTTAAAGGTTAAAGGTCACCCCAAGGTCAGAAACCCAAGAGCTACATCTCAGACTCTGCAGGCCTCAGTTAGCATGTTAAAGGTTAAAGGTCACCCCAAGGTCAGAAACCCAAGAGCTGCATCTCAGACTCTGCAGGCCTCAGTTAGCATGTTAAAGGTTAAAGGTCACCCCAAGGTCAGAAACCCAAGAGCTACATCTCAGACTCTGCAGGCCTCAGTTAGCATGTTAAAGGTTAAAGGTCACCCCAAGGTCAGAAACCCAAGAGCTACATCTCAGACTCTGCAGGCCTCAGTTAGCATGTTAAAGGTTAAAGGTCACCCCAAGGTCAGAAACCCAAGAGCTACATCTCAGACTCTGCAGGCCTCAGTTAGCATGTTAAAGGTTAAAGGTCACAAGGTCAGAAACCCAAGGGCTACATCTCAGACTCTGCAGGCCTCAGTTAGCATGTTAAAGGTTAAAGGTCACCCCAAGGTCAGAAACCAAGAGCTACATCTCAGACTCAGGCAAAGAGGAAATGTGTTGAGATGGCTGCAGTTCGCAGTTTCCACCACTAGATGTCAGCATATCACACGACTTTAATGTGGTTAAAATGTTTGGAAGTGGATTAAATCAGATAAATATGCCGTCATTAAACAGGGATTACCTCTGTTGTTGGGTCTCTCCATTAAATTAACGAGTTTAGCACTTTGATCCAAAAACCGTTCTCTCATTCACACAAACAGTTGGTGGAGAAAAGTGTGTAAAACGAACACAGCTGAAACTTTTCCAGCTGGCTGCTCGGGTCGTGATATCAGGGTTCGCTGGGTTTCATTAGCAGACTTGAGTCCAGTTTTAGTTTCACAGTCCAGCTGTCAGTCACATCAAAGCCCCCCACGAGCCTTAGAAGTTCAGTATGATCACTTTCCAGCTCCAGAATCAGAGGAAAATTAAGCAGCTGAGCCTGTAACGAGCTGCAGATGCTGACAGCAAACAGGAAAACGAGCTCCTCCGACATGCAGACGTGTGAATGTTTTAGGTATTTCCTGAACTCCTGAAGTGCCTGCAGGATCCAACCTCTCACACTGGAAAAAATCAAAGTCTTAGCAAGTATATTTGTCTAATTTCTAGTCAAAATATCTCATTACACTTAATATAAGACACAACTGCCTAACAAGTTCTATTTCAGCCAGATATAGGGACTTGTTTGAAGACAATACATCTGGAATATCTTGTTAAATGAAAAAGTCTTGAAAACAAATTGTTTTGAGTCACATATCATATGAAACAAGCTTTTTTTTTTTACATTTGAAGAGGTTTTTAAGTTAATTTCAAGATCACTTTTATCTCAAAAGTCCTAAATATCACATCTTATTTCAAGAAATCTGGACAAGCCGATTTTCACTAGTTCCATTGGCAGATTTATTTTTGCTTATTTCAAGCAAAATCCAAAAATAAGTTTTTTTTACTTATTTTTGGAGGGGCATTTTTTCCAGTGCACTGGCCCTCAGGCACCTGGAGGTCAACCAGGCGACCTTAAGGTGCCAAACTCTGCTCTCCACATGTCCCCCGACACATGTTCACATGCACAGGAACATGTTATTAACTGGTTTACACAGACCTGAGTGTGTTCATCAGCTCCGCCACATCTCTCTGCATCTCAGCTGAGTTCAGTTCACGTCAGTATTTTAAAGGCACTGCCTCATTGGGTTTTGATGTCCATTAACCACGCTCAATTGCGTTGTCACAAGCAATTGTCTGATCTGCTATAAAGAAGCTATAAAACAGTGGCAATTTTCAATTTAGATTTAAAAAAACTCCCACGACCTGTGGGAACAGTTCTTGATATAAACAGCAAAAGGGGAAATTAAGATTAAACAGATTAAAAACCTCCTTGTCAAAAGAGCAGCAAACTGTTTTGACGGATGATGTAAAAGTTGACCCTGTAATGCTCATGAATGACTGGTCGCTAAGAGGCCCAGCAGGAGAACACAGTGCCAACATGAACAAGGGTCAGACTGTCATAATGTTGATGAGCATTTCATAAAGTACTTCAAACTGAGAGAGATAATCAGGATAATATATGCAAAGTTTTATGTGATGAAAACAAATCATCAGATGTAGTTTTAGCTTTCTGTCACTCAGGGTACCTGTTGTAAGGTGTTGAGAAAGTAGCCATCACTACATCCCTCCCCCTAACATCTGTTACAGCCTGCAGGATGTGAGAAACTGATGTCCGGGCTGTGTTCGAAACCGCATACTGCATACTGCATACTGCATACTACATACTGCATACTACATACTACATACTGCATACTACATACTACATACTGCATACTACATACTGCATACTGCATACTACATACTGCATACTGCATACTACATACTGCATACTGCATACTACATACTACATACTACATACTGCATACTACATACTGCATACTGCATACTACATACTGCATACTGCATACTGCATACTACATACTGCATACTGCATACTACATACTGCATACTACATACTACATACTGCATACTACATACTACATACTGCATACTGCATACTGCATACTACATACTGCATACTACATACTGCATACTGCATACTACATACTACATACTGCATACTGCATACTACATACTACATACTACATACTGCATACTACATACTGCATACTGCATACTACATACTGCATACTGCATACTGCATACTACATACTGCATACTACATACTACATACTGCATACTACATACTACATACTGCATACTACATACTGCATACTGCATACTACATACTGCATACTGCATACTACATACTGCATACTACATACTACATACTGCATACTGCATACTGCATACTACATACTGCATACTACATACTGCATACTGCATACTACATACTGCATACTGCATACTACATACTGCATACTGCATACTGCATACTGCATACTACATACTGCATACTACATACTGCATACTACATACTGCATACTGCATAATATATACTACATACTACATACTGCATACTACATACTACATACTGCATACTGCATACTACATACTGCATACTACATACTACATACTACATACTGCATACTACATACTGCATACCGCATACTACATACTACATACTGCATACTACATACTACATACTGCATACTACATACTGCATACTACATACTGCATACTACATACTACATACTGCATACTGCATACTACATACTGCATACTGCATACTGCATACTGCATACTACATACTGCATACTGTATACTACATACTACATACTGCATACTACATACTACATACTGCATACTACATACTGCATACTGCATACTACATACTGCATACTACATACTGCATACCGCATACTACATACTACATACTGCATACTACATACTACATACTGCATACTACATACTGCATACTACATACTGCATACTGCATACTACATACTACATACTGCATACTACATACTGCATACTACATACTGCATACTACATACTACATACTGCATACTGCATACTACATACTGCATACTGCATACTGCATACTGCATACTACATACTGTATACTACATACTACATACTGCATACTACATACTACATACTGCATACTACATACTACATACTGCATACTGTATACTACATACTACATACTGCATACTACATACTACATACTGCATACTACATACTGCATACTGCATACTACATACTGCATACTACATACTGCATACTGCATACTACATACTACATACTGCATACTGCATACTACATACTACATACTACATACTGCATACTACATACTGCATACTGCATACTACATACTGCATACTACATACTACATACTGCATACTACATACTACATACTGCATACTACATACTACATACTGCATACTACATACTGCATACTGCATACTACATACTGCATACTGCATACTACATACTGCATACTGCATACTACATACTGCATACTACATACTACATACTGCATACTACATACTGCATACTACATACTGCATACTACATACTACATACTACATACTGCATACTTCATACTACATACTGCATACTGCATACTGCATACTGCATACTACATACTGCATACTGCATACTACATACTGCATACTACATACTGCATACTACATACTGCATACTGCATAATACATACTACATACTACATACTGCATACTACATACTACATACTGCATACTGCATACTACATACTGCATACTACATACTGCATACTGCATACTGCATACTACATACTGCATACTACATACTGCATACCGCATACTACATACTACATACTGCATACTACATACTACATACTACATACTGCATACTACATACTGCATACTGTATACTACATACTGCATACTGCATACTACATACTGCATACTGTATACTACATACTGCATACTACATACTGCATACTGCATACTGTATACTACATACTGCATACTGTATACTACATACTACATACTGCATACTGTATACTGTATACTACATACTACATACTACATACTACATACTGCATACTACATACTACATACTGCATACTGCATACTACATACTGCATACTACATACTGCATACTGCATACTGCATACTACATACTGCATACTACATACTGCATACCGCATACTACATACTACATACTGCATACTACATACTACATACTACATACTGCATACTACATACTGCATACTGTATACTACATACTGCATACTGCATACTACATACTGCATACTGTATACTACATACTGCATACTACATACTGCATACTGCATACTGTATACTACATACTGCATACTGTATACTACATACTACATACTGCATACTGTATACTGTATACTACATACTACATACTGTATACTACATACTGCATACTACATACTGCATACTGTATACTACATACTACATACTCATCGATCAGACAGTATGCAGAGCGTTTACCCACAATGCATTTTGCTCCCGCCCGAGCCGAAATCAGCCGGCCTGAAGCTGATTTCGCTTAAAAAAAAATGATAATAACTGTAAACAAAGTGCCCCCTTCTCTCCTTTATATTTATCATTCATGTGATCTGTTTTTAAAGGTTTCTGTCCTGTTCTTTTTAGATTGTATTTGAATTACAGAGCAACCTCCATCCATCATCTAAAAAGTAAATTATTAATAAAAACTCAAGCTAGTTTGAACCTTTATTATAGTTTTAATGTCACTAATGGTTGCCTCTGGTTCCTGGTTTGCCTCAGGGGCCCATCCTCGGCCCCTTCCTTTTCGACTGTGTGGAAAAAGGTTTAAGATTTTTCTTAAACCTTAAAAAAGGTTTAACCTTGGGATCCTCCAGGAGGAGCTGGAGAGGGATGGATGGGTTTACCTGCTGGAGTGTGTTTGGACAGTTTACCCAGAAACCTCTGACCTGTAACCACATCTCTGCAGGAGATCGAGTCTCTGCTGGTGAACTGGAGCGGGCCCGACCTCGGCGGGTTTGGAGAGCTGGTTCTGGAGGGTTCCTTTAAGGTCCAAAGAGTGAAGAAGGAGAGGGCCTTCTTCCTGTTCGACAAGATGCTGCTGATCGCCAAGAAGAGGCTGGAGCTGTTCGTCTACAGCACGCATATATTTGTAAGGAAAAGAGATTGTTTTTCTGCTTTAAAAGCCTCTGAGAGGAAGACTCCTGCTCATTCCCACCTGCTGTTCTCAGTGCTGCAACCTGCTGCTGGTGGAGACGCTGAAGGACCCGCTGTGCTTCCGGGTGTCGGACCAGACCATCGCCAAGCAGCAGCACGTCGTCCAGGTTAGTCGCCTCCGCTCTGATGTCATCACGCTGCGGAACACCTTTAACCCTCCTTCCTTATTATTTTAATTATTTTTTAATAATTATTTATTACCCTCATTCCTTATTATTTTTATTATTTTTTAATAATTATTTATTACCCTCATTCCTTATTATTTTTATTATTTTTAATGTTTATTTATTACCCTCCTTCCTTATTATTTTATTATTTTTTAATTATTATTTATTACCCTCCCTCCTTATTATTTTATAATTTTTTAATGATTATTTATTACCCTCATTCCTTATTATTTTTAATATCTTTTTAATTATTATTTATTACCCTCCTTCCTTATTATTTTTATTATTTTTAATTATTATTTATTACCCTCCTTCCTTATTATTTTTATTATTTTTAATTATTATTTATTACCCTCCTTCCTTTTTATTTTTATTATTTTTAGTTATTATTTATTACCCTCATTCCTTATTATTTTTAATATTTTTTAATTATTATTTATTACCCTCCTTCCTTTTTATTTTTATTATTTTTAATTATTATTTATTACCCTCCTTCCTTATTATTTTTAATTATTATTTATTACCCTCCTTCCTTATTATCGCTGCAGACGAAGAACCAGGAGGAGAAGCGGCTGTGGGTGCACTACCTGAAAAGACTGATAGTCGAGAATCACCCGGCTTCGCTGCCACAGAAGGTACAGAAGCTTTGAGTGTTTCCATGGAAACGGGAAGAAGCAGCTGCAGAGATTCACTGAAACGTGTTCAAACACGATTTTAATTTTCTCCGCATCTAAAATTTATTTTTAAACTTATAGTTTCATATAGAGTGCGAAATGTAAAGTGAAACTATATAAAACAGTGTCATCAGGATAAAGGGGTATTATTGTTTAAATTTCCTCACAAGTCATTTACAGAACTGCACAAAACTCCTGATCAGATCTAATTTCTTTATGTTTCTCCATGTAAACAGGAAGCAGCTGCAGAGATTCACTGAAACATGTTCCAACATGAACATAAACCCAGAATCTGAGGCAGAACCAGAACTTTTTTTTACTTTACATTCCAGCCTTTGGTTTTCACCTCATTGTCAGGTCTGGATTTTTTCCTCTTTCTTAAGGACATCACTTTCAGATCCTGTTCATCTGCTGTAGATAGTTCTTTAGGCCTGACACTTCTTCTTCTGTCCTCCACTTGTCCAGTTTCCTCAAATGTTTTAAGGACACACTGCACACCATGCTGAGATATGCCAAGTTTTCAGCTGACAGCTCTTTGGGAATCACCTTGTTGCTGCAGAAATCCTGTTTTCTGTCTGTCAGACTGTGTTATCTGTGCTGTTTTTCACACATGCAGCTAAAGAAATGGGAACAAATCTTAATTCCAGTAAAAACCCACAAAGAGCTTCTAGATTATTCATTTCTGGTGGCATTAAACAGTTTAATCATTTCATTTATATTAATTGTTCCATAATTAGTCATTAGATTATATCTTATATTCCTTTTTTAAGCTTTAAATTGAATCTTATTTACTTTTTCTTGATGTTGAATAACATATAATTCTTATTATTGTCTGTTTTTTTCCTACTTTTCTACTTTTAGACGTGATAATGTTAAATTTTTTTGGGATTAGGATTTTTTCAAAACTGAATTTTTCATATTAATTTGACTCTTTTGGTAACTGAAATCAGTTTTAACGTAAATGTACAAAAAAGTTGAAACTATGAAGCTGTTATTCACAGATGCAGCTAAAGAAATGGGAACAAATGATGTGTCTCTGTGACAGGCTGCTGGGAACAAAGTGCCTAAAGATCCAGTTTAAAATGGCTTCTTTGTTAAGTTGTCTGTTCTGTGTGGACACAACACTGGTTCATCCCTTGAGTTAGGAGCCTTTTTCCTGCCTGAATGGTTCACAGGTAGCGTTTAACTGTATCTCCTGTGTGTTTCAGCAGGTTTGTGTCGGTCTTTGCTGCCACCTGCTGGTCACTGCCACAAACTGCAGCTTTAAAATGGTTTCTGCCTTATTAACGGTTATTTACTGTGTTTATGTGGGACCATGTTCCAGTAAATCACTGCAACTGCTTCCTGTTTTCATGGGAAAATGTGAAGAAAGAAGGGCCGATCAGGTCGTATATGAAGCAGCTTTTATCGGGGACGTTTCATCTGTTTTTTCTTCACTGTTTGAACATTTTCTGTCTCGATGTTTCTCTGAGGAGATTTCTTTTCTTTCCAGGCGAGACAAGTCCTGGGAGACAACTTCTGTCAGTGTGAGTTTACACACCCACACACTTAATATCCCCTGTGATTGGCTCTTCTGAGCTCTGACATCACTTCCTGTGTTGCAGCCCCTCAGTTGGACCAGGACCACCCGAGGAGGTCGTCTGCGTCCCTGCGAGCGGACGACATTCACGGCCACCACAGAGGCAGGCGTCAGTCAGGTCAGAGCTGAATAATAAGCTTAAAGCCTGATGGATCCTGTTAGAAACCTTCACAGGTGCTCAGGTTTTATGTTGGAAGAGCTAAAAGATTATCCGTCATGTCAGGTCTGATCAATTTAGGACTTTCATTTCTTTGGACTTAAACAAAAGCTAAAACCAATCGACAAATTTCAGCTTTTTGGTGTATTTTTAGAAAATGAGGTTTTACTTGTTGAACAAACCCTAAACGTCCAGGTGTGGGTGTTCTGTTTGTGCCTCCAGA
Source organism: Odontesthes bonariensis (assembly GCF_027942865.1). Classification (NCBI taxonomy): domain Eukaryota; kingdom Metazoa; phylum Chordata; class Actinopteri; order Atheriniformes; family Atherinopsidae; genus Odontesthes; species Odontesthes bonariensis. The sequence goes on from NC_134514.1 coordinate 2,719,642, forward strand.
ACCTCCAGAACTGCTGCTGTACACACCTGAGAAGTCCAGGAAGAGTCTGCCGCTGCTGCTGGAGGGAAACCTGCCGGGCAGACGCACCAGGAGGCAGTCAGGTACATTATTTACATCACATTACATTACATTACGGTCATTCTGCAGACGCTTTTATCCAAAGCGACTTACAATCAGTGTGTTCCACATCGGTAGGTAAAAGAACTTCAGGTCACAAGAAATCATAAGTGCATTTCCTTCCAAAACCAAAAAGCTAAGAGCATAACTAGTGCTAGAGTAAGTGCAGTAAGTTAGGTACCGAGACACATGGGAAGACTATTTAGAAAACAAAGACAATTTATGAAACAAAGACAATTTATGAAACAAAGATAATTTATGAAACAAAGACAATTTATGAAACAAAGACAATTTAGAAAACAAAAACAATTTAGAAAACAAAGACAATTTAGAAAACATGACAATTTAGGAAACAAAGACAATTTAGAAAACAAAGACAATTTAGAAAACATGACAATTGAGAAAACAGACAATTTAAGGAAAAAAGAGTATTTAGAAAACAAAGACAATTTAGAAAACAAAGACAATTTAGGAAACATGACAATCCAGAAAACATGACAATTTAGAAAACATGACAATTTAGGAAACAAACACAATTTAGGAAACAAACACAACTTAGGAAACAAAGACAATTTAGAAAACAAAGACAATTTAGAAAACAAAGACAATTTACGAAACAAAGACAATTTAGGAAACATGACAATCCAGAAAACATGACAATTTAGAAAACATGACAATTTAGGAAACAAAGACAATTTAGAAAACATGACAATTTAGAAAACAAACACAATTTAGGAAACAAAGACAATATAGAAAACAAAGACAATTTAGGAAACAAAGACTATTTAGAAAACAAAGACAATTTACAAAACAAAGACAAGTTAGAAAACATAGACAAGTTAGGAAACATGACAATCCAGAAAACATGACAATTTAGAAAACACAATTTAGGAAAAGAAGACAATTTAGAAAACAAAGACAATTTAGAAAACAAAGACAATTTACGAAACAAAGACAATTTAGGAAACATGACAATCCAGAAAACATGACAATTTAGAAAACATGACAATTTAGGAAACAAACACAATTTAGAAAACATGACAATTTAGGAAACAAACACAATTTAGGAAACAAAGACAATATAGGAAACATAGACAAGTTAGGAAACATGATAATCCAGAAAACATGACAATTTAGAAAACACAATTTAGGAAAATAAGACAATTTAGAAAACAAAGACAATTTAGAAAACAAAGACAATTTAGGAAATATGACAATTTAGAAAACATGACAATTGAGAAAACAAAGACAATTGAGAAAACAAAGACAATTTACGAAACAAAGACAATTTAGGAAACATGACAATCCAGAAAACATGACAATTTAGGAAACAAACAAAATTTAGAAAACATGACAATTTAGAAAACAAACACAATTTAGGAAACATGTCAATTTAGAAAACAAAGACAATTTAGGAAACAAAGACTATTTAGACAACAAAGACAATTTAGAAAACAAAGACAATTTAGAAAACAAAGACAAGTTAGAAAACATAGACAAGTTAGGAAACATGACAATCCAGAAAACATGACAATTTAGAAAACAAACACAATTTAGAAAACAAAGACAATTTAGAAAACAAAGACAATTTAGGAAACAAAGACTATTTAGAAAACAAAGACAATTTAGAAAACAAACACAATTGAGAAAACAAAGACAATTAAGAAAACAAAGAGAATTTACGAAACAAAGACAATTTAGGAAACATGACAATCCAAAAAACATGACAATTTAGGAAACAAACACAATTTAGAAAACATGACAATTTAGAAAACAAACACAATTTAGGAAACAAAGACAATTTAGGAAACATGACAATCCAGAAAACATGACAATTTAGAAAACATGACAATTTAGGAAACAAACACAATTTAGGAAACATGACAATCCAGAAAACATGTCAATTTAGAAAACATGACAATTTAGGAAACAAACACAATTTAGGAAACAAACACAATTTAGAAAACAAAGACAATTTAGAAAACAACCACAATTTAGAAAACAAACACAATTTAGGAAACAAACACAATTTAGGAAACATGACATTTGAGAAAACAAAGACAATTTAGAAAACAAAGACAATTTAGAAAACAAAGACAATTTACGAAACAAAGACAATCCAGAAAACATGACAATTTAGGAAACAAACACAATTTAGAAAACATGACAATTTAGAAAACAAACACAATTTAGGAAACAAAGACAATTTAGAAAACAAAGACAATTTAGAAAACATGACAATTGAGAAAACAAAGACAATTTACGAAACAAAGACAATCCAGAAAACATGACAATCCAGAAAACATGACAATTTAGGAAACAAACACAATTTAGGAAACAAACACAATTTAGAAAACAAAGACAATTTAGAAAACAAAGACAATTTAGGAAACAAACACAATTTAGGAAACATGACAATTGAAAAAACAAAGACAATTTAGAAAACAAAGACAATTTGCGAAACAAAGACAATTTAGGAAACATGACAATCCAGAAAACATGACAATTTAGGAAAAAAACACAATTTAGAAAACACGACAATTTAGAAAACAAAGACAATTTAGGAAACAAAGACAATTTAGAAAACATGACAATTTAGAAAACAAACACAATTTAGGAAACAAAGACAATTTAGAAAACAAAGACAATTTAGAAAACATGACAATTGAGAAAACAAAGACAATTTACGAAACAAAGACAATCCAGAAAACATGACAATCCAGAAAACATGACAATTTAGAAAACATGACAATTTAGGAAACAAACACAATTTAGGAAACAAACACAATTTAGAAAACAAAGACAATTTAGAAAACAAAGACAATTTAGGAAACAAACACAATTTAGGAAACATGACAATTGAAAAAACAAAGATAATTTAGAAAACAAAGACAATTTGCGAAACAAAGACAATTTAGGAAACATGACAATCCAGAAAACATGACAATTTAGGAAAAAAACACAATTTAGAAAACACGACAATTTAGAAAACAAAGACAATTTAGGAAACAAAGACAATTTAGAAAACAAAGACAATTTAGGAAACAAAGACAATTTAGGAAACATGACAATCCAGAAAACATGACAATTTAGAAAACAAAGACAATTTAGAAAACAAGACAATTTAAAAAACATGACCATTTAGAAAACAAAGACAATTTAGGAAACATATTGCATATCGCATATTGCGAAATGAGGATAATTAATGCCTGACCACTACCTTATTTGAAGGATGGAAGGATGTCAAAGGAGGAAAACATTGGTTTTAAAACCTTGAGGTTTGAACTCAAGTCCCTTCATGTAACTATTATTGTGTTAATTTTGTGTTTCTTTCCTTTTACATAAGTTTTAAAATATTATCTTAGCGTAAAAGAAAATCTTAAAGCTGTAAAAAGCCATCCGTAGAGATTCTGGCAGCCCAGGTACAGCCCAAAGAGCCTCAGACATGTCATTCTAGGTAATCCTGATGGTTTATTCCTCTTTTCCAGCTCCTGCTAAAGACATCGAGGCAGCTTTTCATCCCAATGGTGAGTGAGTTTCTGTTCTGCCCATGAACCACCAGCAGGTGGCGCCAATACTCCTGAAATAACTTTGTTGGTGCCCAAGTTCTGGAAATCTCATGGTTTCTTTGTTTCAATGCTTCCACATGTTATAGGACGAGTAAGGTTTTATTTAAAGGGACATAATAAAAATGATCTGATCCTTGAAAACAACCAAAGATGAACACATGAGACACTGAGTCATTATTTACTGAACAGAAACTGAGACGAAACACAGAAGCAGTGAGTGAAAACTAAGTGAACACCTTCCTGCTTCCACAGGAACTAAGAGGGTAAGAGCTACATCTCAGACTCTGCAGGCCTCAGTTAGAGTGTTAAAGGTTAAAGGTCACCTCAAGGTCAGAAACCCAAGAGCTACATCTCAGACTCTGCGGGCCTCAGTTAGCATGTTAAAGGTTAAAGTTCATGACAGCACAGTTAGAAACAGACTGAACAGGTATGGCTTGTTTGGAAGGGCTGCAGGAGAAAGCCTCTTCTCTGGGCGTTCACTTAGTTTTTCACACACTGCTTCTGTGTTATGTCTCAGTCTCTGTTCAGTAAATAATGAGTCAGTGTGACATCTCATGTGTTGTTGATCATAAGAGGTTGGAGTCATTGAGTTTTAACATCTGCTGAGGATCAGAGGATTGTTATTATGTAAAATCTTTGAATTGAATGAGAGCATATTTTTGTTTGTTTTTGCAGTAAAAAGTGACACAAAGGCTGTGCAATTATAAAATCTGTCAGTTTTAAAGGAAAGATTATTTCCTTTTATTTATAGCAGCGTTCAGAAGTGAAAGAGTCTCCGCTCTGCTTATTACTGTTTGTGGCAGTTTGGTTTTAGGCTCAGCTGGTGGAAGTTTTCTTTCATGGTTGTTTGGATGCCAGGCAGCAAAGCATCACTTTAACTTCTCTGTTTTTCTGCTCTTTGTGTGTCCTCGACTCTTTTCCACCACACGGACGATGCGGCAGCTCTGAAAGTAAGAAGATTTCTTACTGATCTTCTGTTTTTCTCATCATTCATTCTTCAGTTTATTGATAAGAGACATTTCAGTGCAACCAACACCTTATTTTTCCCTTTTTTTCCTCCTAAAATTCATTCCATGATTTATCGTAATGGATGAAAGTTAAAAAAGTTAGCTACCAAACATGAAGAATACTTTCTTTATTTGCATCATAATGTGTTTAATGATCATATTAGCCTGTAGAACATCATTTATAGAGAGACATGCGGCTTTGCTTTGATTAGAAAAGTAAAACTGAATCTGAAACATTGATCTTTGGCAGCAGGCGGACAGCGATGGCGAGCTGTGCCACGGCGACATTCTGGGCTCGGCGGGCAGCAGCAGCACGCTGGCGTCCTCCGTCATCGAGGTGGAGGCCGAGCGGGACGAGCCGAGGCCGACGTCACAGCTGCGAACACACCTGCAGGCGGAGGTAATTTACCGTGAAAAGACATCAGAATCCCAGACGTTGGGTATTAAAGTCGGGTGGTTTGGAGGAATAAGGAATTCTGCGGATGAAGAAAGGACGATGGAGAATGGCGAACCCTCCATAATTAGGGCTGGGCGATAAGTTAACTCGTTAATTATTTAAAGCCGATTAAATATTTGATTGCGCATTAACGCAGTTTTTTAATATATTTTTTATTGGTTTTTTTTTTATTATTTGTTTTTATTTTTATATATTTTTATTTTAAAAAACTTTATTTTTATTTATTTATTCTTTTTTTTATTTGGGCTTTTGTGCCTTGAATGAATAGGAAAGACGGGGAGCAGGGGGCAGAAAGAGGGGGAACAACACGCAGCACAGGGCCGTCCAATGCGGGACTCAAACCTGTTTTTTATTTTGGCTTTTATTTTGTAAAAGTCTGTTGCTCACAGGCTTTTATTTTGTAAAAGTCTGCTGCTGTCTGCTGTGGAACAGGAAAAGAAAGTAATCGGTGGATCCACCAAACATGGAGAAGGGTACGGAACTTTTACTCGGCCACTTTCATGTTAAAGTTCTTCCAGACGGCGGAGTCGACAGAACCAAAGTCATCTGTAAACACTGCCAAGTTGAATTGTCTTCTCAGCGTAGTAGTTCCAGTCTAAAATATCACTTAAAGGCAAAACACACAACTGATAGCAGCAAGTCATTCAAGGAAACAGACAGTGGAGCGAGGCTTCTACATAAAAACTACAGAAAGATGCTGATGTTAAAAGTGTGTTTGCACAACAAATGTTATGGCACTTTCATTCATATGGCAGCACATTTAAAATAAAGCTAAATGCTAAAAGCTATACACTACTTTTGGATTCATTTTTGGATTCTGCGTACAAATGCGATTAATCGCGATTAATCAGGGAAATCATGTGATTAATTAGATTAAACATTTTAATCGTTGCCCAGCCCTATCCATAATACTTACTAAAATCAAGTGTTTTCCTTTTTGTTCACTCGAGGAGGAAGAGGACGAAGAGGAGTTGTCCCCCCTTAGCCCTCCTCCCACTCTTTCCATCACAGAGGAGATCCTGGAGTTCATCAACCAGAGCAGAGCCAGGGAGGGGCTCGCCACCATTCACGCCAACACAACGGTTAGAATATATCTCCTGTTTGCTCTGTACGTCTGTCGACGGCTGTGTTCAAAACCGCCTACTACATACTATATACTGCATACTGCATACTACATACTACATACTGCATACTGCATACTACATACTACATACTGCATACTACATACTGCATACTGCATACTACATACTACATACAACATACTACATACTGCATACTGCATACTGCATACTGCATACTGCATACTGCATACTACATACTACATACTGCATACTGCATACTGCATACTGCATACTGCATACTGCATACTACATACTGCATACTACATACTGCATACTGCATACTCATCGATCAGACAGTATGCAGAGCGTTTACCCACAATGTATTTCGCTCCTGCCCGAGCCGAAATTAGCCGGCCTGAAGCTGATTTCCCTTAAAATAAAATACCCGTTGCCTTTTATCACAGGGAAAGCCATTACCATACATTTGGTGCTTTTGTTTTGAAAACAGGAAGTGAACCTACCCTCGTTGTAGCTAGCTTGAAACTGCCGTTTTGACAGGAAATGACTATTGGCGACGTCACGTTACGTTGCATCTTGGGTAGTTTGAGTATGAGTAGTAACCTCATGATGCATACCCGACATTTCAGAGAATCTAGTATGCATCCGGGAACTTAAAAAAAGTTAAAGTTAGTATGAGTAGTGGGAGTAGTAGGAGAAGTAGGCGGTTTCGAACAAAGCCATTGTCTTTGAGTCCTTTTCAAACACTGTGGTCCTCACTTTCTCTTCCAGGAGCAGATCCAGAACAAACCCGATGAGAACGAGCCGCCGTCAGACCAGACGAACTTCACCTGCCCACTGCCCCCAGTCGCCTCCAGCCCAGAACAAACAGCCCCAACACAACCTGAGCAGAGAGCAGCAGAGATGGACAACATCATCAGCCTCCAAAGTGAACCAAGTGAAAGTGAGACCACCGTAAATGAAGTCCAAGAGATTCTGGATCCAACGAGTCCGGAGAAAAAGGCACCAGGAGAGAGACAAGAAGAAGTTGCTGAAGAAGAAGAAGAAGGTGAGAAGAAAGCATCTGATGAGGAAGATGAGGAGGCCGTGAGTCCGTCCCCAACATCGGATCTTCATCCATCCGTTTCAGCTGAGGGACAAACAGAAACCAGCAAAGAAGAGGCGAACACGGAGGCCGCCAGCTCCTCCCGAAACCCAGATCATCTTCATCACCCCATCCAGAGACGCCAACCCCCAACCAGAAGGTCTCACCTCACCAAGAGAGACAAGAAGATCATTGAGAAGATCAGGAGTTACTACGAGGCAGCGGCCGAGGCCGAGGAGGACGAGCCGGAGGAGGAGGAGGAAGACCTGAGAGAGGGGGCGCTGCCGAAAAGGAGAAACAGTTTCACACAAATCCCGTCCGGCTTGGTGAAAGACTCTGTGTCGCGCTTCACCGAGGGTGGACACCAGGGGGAGCCAGAGAGCGAGCAAACCAAGCACGAAGGCGGAGAGTCCTGTTCCTCCACGGGTCCTCTCACTTCCTCAACTTCCCTTCCACCGAATGCAGAAAGAGATGGAGAGGCTGACGAACCAATGAGCTCCCTGGAGTTCGAGGCCGAGGATCCAACCGAGTCTCCGATCTCTGATGAGATGCCAAAGGAGGAGTCTCCAGCCAAAGCAGATGTGAACCTACAATCGAGTCCAAACAGACTCGTTGAACAGGAGACCGAGATCCAGGATAAAAATGGGAACATCTGTAAAGGATCTACGGAGGAAGGAGGGAAGGGGGAGGCAAGTGCTGTGGTTAGTGGGGAGCGAGATGGAAATTCACAGGAAGAAGAAGATCAGTTTGTGTCCAAAAGCACAGGAGAAGGCCAAACCAGCACTGAAAGCCATTCTGTTCCCAAAGGGCATGAGACTAACCCAACCGAGCCAAACAGAGCCCAAACAGAACCATCCACATCCCTGCAATCACCAGAACAATGTCAAAAAGACAAAGAGCCCAAAGCCCAGTCTACCTGGTCAAGAGCCAAACACAGAGACCCGGCTGATCCCAGTGGGAACCTCGAGGGCCTTCCCAGTCAGATCAAAGTGGGTCGATGGTCGCGCCACTCCAGGATCGTTACCGCCAACCGGGTTCTGTTTGAAGGCATGGCATCCGACGTCGCTGGTATCGGGTTGTTTGAGGCGAACCCAGTGGTGGACTCTGTTCTCATTGAGAACTCGGAGCGTATCCTAAGCAAGGTCCAAACATTGGCCCAGATGTACAGCGCCAAAGCGAGCACGATGAAGATGCCGCTGCATCAGAAACGGGCCGGCACCGTTAGGAACCAATCATGGGTCGCAGCGAGGCCGTCTGGACCTTCAGCACCGAGCCAAACTCAAGGCCAGACGCAGGTTGACCTTCAGAGGCAAACACAGACCCAATTACAACATCAAATGGAAACCAGTCAGTCAGACATCCTGTGTGGAACTACAACTCACTCTGAGACTAAAGCTGAGTGCCAAACCAAGCAGCAATCAGGCAGGCTTTACCAGATCCAAACCATGACCCCGATGGGCCGAGGGATTCAGGAGGAGGGGACAATGAAGACGGCAGAGAGTCTGACGGACGGTACGTTGACCTGCATGGCAAAGGCTTCTCCTTTTTAAAGCTCCCCTCCACTAAACATGTTGTTTTTAAGCTTGTTAACGTGTCCAGAAGGTGTCTTTATGTCACAAATCTATGGTCAGCGTTTCTGCTTTAAATCATCTGAGCACCACCGAGTTCAGGGCCGGTATTTTCCAATGTGAGGGCAGACAAAAAATTAAAAATAAATAAAAAAATCGCCAGTTTCCTAGACATATTTCGCTCATTTCCATGTCAAGTTAGTGGAGTGGGCGCTGAGAGTCCTACAGGTTGTGTGTGTCAGAATGAGGCAGAGGTGGGGGGTAGACTGCTCCCAGGTGACAACACAAACTGCTTCCAATCCAAATAAACTGTATTTCATTCCTAAAATGAACATAAACCCATATACCTTCATGTAATTAACTGGGTTATGTGAAAAATGTAAAAATCTGTGCAGCCATCTACGTGAATGTGTTTACGTCACGTGACTCCGGTTGATTGACGGGTGAGCGGACGGCGTTAAAGGGAAAAGCAAAGGTAATAATGTGGAGTCATCATGGATCATCATCATGGTGAAAGACCAAAGAAGCCATCAGGTGCCCAGTTTAGAAAGAGAAGAAGAGGAGAAGAGGAGAAACGGGCAGAAGATAAAGGGATGCAGATTTCTATCAGGGACGTAGGCTGTAGGCTATCTGTTAGCCTCTTGCTAACATGTTGCTATTAGCCACGACTGTGTTTGATTTTTAGTTTTGCTGAACTAGAATTAGAATTGAGGCATCATGTCATGCAGCTAATTTCACCCAAAGGCAACCTGGTCCAGTTTATGTTTGCAACACAACAAAGTTAATGTTAAAGCCAACTGTAAACAGGCTGAAAACAGCTGCTACAGTCTGAGCTCTGATGTTAGCATAACTACAGGAATTTTTTTTTATGCTCCATACATTAGTGTTTTTTTTTGTTGTTTTTTTTTTAGCTTTCTTCGGTTATTTTTTAGGATTTTGAGGTTATTTAAGGATTTGTGATTGATATTTATATACTGTATTTAACTTATTTATCGTGTTTTTTCTCAGTTCTTTTTGTACCTTTTTTTTGGGGTCTTTTTTTGGGGGGCAAGGGATGGTTCACTCAGGGCGTAAATCTAGCCAGGACCGCCTGTGATCGAGTTAGCTCGATAAAAAAGTTAGCCGGGCGTTCCAGGCAACTGCTAGCATCTGCGGCTGCTTCAGCAGTGACTGTAAACACACAAACATACTAAACAGCAGATATCACACGCAAGGGGAAATCTCAGAATGATAATGTATCTATTTTCTATCGCTTTAAACAGTAACAGAAATGCAACACTTGCTAGCAGGTTAAACAAGCTAGCAGCTATTAGCATCTCTGACCTGCTAGCTCACACCAGCTGCTACCTTCCTTGGCTCGAAAGGCCAGTGCCATGTGGTGGCAGGCGGAGGTACCAGAAGGCAAAGAATAACGTATTGTCAGAACTATGTAGCCATACTATCAACCCATTGGGGTAAATGGGGTCTTTTTTGTGGGAAAACATTGCGGAACAAGCTGGAATAGGACTTTAACAGACGTCTTAAGAGGATTTTGTTCTGAACCAAAGTCACGCCAGACTAACGTATTAGTTTTTGGTGTTTTTTTTTTTTTTTTTTAACAATGTTTTTATTGATTTTCAATAAGAACATACAAAACATCGACACATACCACACTAGTTGCACAATGAAATACAAGCAGACCTCACTGCATACATACACATACAAAACATATATATATATAAAATAATAATAACAACAATAATAATAAATAAATCCAAAGTAAATAAATAAAATAAAATAAAATTGTCACACTCAGTAGCCTTACAGATAAGTATAACCTATTGTTGCTTAAGAAAGTCCATTAAGGGTGCCCACACCTCTTCAAATTCTTGCACTTTACCCCTAATTACATAGGTTAGCTTTATGTAACACACCTTGCCATCTCTCTAATCCAAGATTGTGTAGAGGATACTTCAATCTCTCTCCAAGATAGAGCAACCATCCTCCTGGCCTGCAGGAGGCCAAAGTTGATCAGAGTCTTATACTTAGAGTTAACAGAAAAGCAATCTGGATATATCCCTAGAATACAAAGTTTTGCTACGCAGGGTACCTGGATACCTGTGACTTTACTTAGAGTGTGGACAACCATTTTCCAAAAAGATACCAGCTTAGGACATTCCCATACACAATGAATCACGTTTTTGTTGGTTTTTAACCATTTTTTTGTTGTTTTCGTTCTAGATTTCCCAGATAAAGTGGTGTTGCCCTGTCAGCCCCAGCTGTTTGATCACTATCAGATGAATGGATTCACCCTCTCCAGGCCCAGAGACTTCATCTCGGCCTTGTCCAAAGACAGAGACCCAAGTGTGGGCAGTTTTAGTGAAAAGTCCCAGAGTTCCTCCACATCTGGAGAAAGTCCATCTCTCAATCAGGACCAGGCGGACAGCGCCTCGACTGAAACCTACTCGACTTCTTTAGAGTCCACTCACCAACTCACAACAGGGCCTGAACCTCAGGGATCCAGTCCTTCCGGCAGTAACAGCCCCTCAGCATCAACAGTCGCTCTGGATTGTAGAGACGCAGAGCTCAGGGAGTTTTCTCCCATGAAAGGCGAAGGACCAGATGTTTATCCTGTCACTGAAAGGTCACAGCAAAGGTACAGACGAGCTGAGATGGTATAAATCCAGGTTAAAGACATTTCTGTTCTCATGTGTCTATGCATGAAATATATTTTAACTTATCTAGACTGTTGCTTGTTTTTAAATTAATTTAAATTATTTTATTTGTTTCTCTTTATATTCTTTTATGTATTTTTAATGCTTCTTCCACTCCCTGCTGCAATGCTTTTATTTCATGTGAAGCACTTTGAATTGTTTGTACATGAAATGTACTTATATAAATACATTTGATTTGATTTGATAAATATGGCACTTGAGATTCAGAAAAGTTGGCAGCAAAGGCTGTAACAGCCTGCGACGTTTGCTTAGAATTTCTAACCGGTCTCATTTGAAGAGCAGATACTTGATTCTTTACATTCTGTTACAGCTATTGTTTATCGTACTCTGACTTCTGATTGATTCTTTGTATGCAGAACGGAGCCAGACGCCAAACAATTTGTTCCCTCGGCCAGACAAGACTCCATATATGTAAACATCACAACCCCGCCAAGTGGCTCTGGTCATAGCTTCACACAGTTGAAAGTTTCAACAGAAGACGATATAGAGGACAAATACAGCCCGGGCCTACCAGCTGCACAATATGAACAAAAATATATTTCCACGGGACAAAGTGGTGACAAGGATATTTTAAACAGAGATGCGAGTGTTCATGAGGGGTCAGAATGCTGCACGGACGCCCCAGATGGAGAAGACGCTCCAAGGGAGCAAGTGTTGACGATGGTAGCATCTCCAACACTATACCAAAGCAAACCAATGTCTTACCCACAGCTGAGTGGAGAGCAAACCCAGAAACAAACCCAGAAACAAACCCAGAAACAAACCCTCCCCCGGGCAGAGGTCGGGGCCACAGCGGGACTTCTAGGGACTTCTGGAAGACCAAAGAGTCATGAGCCATCAAGTGAGAACAAAGTTCTTGGATTGATCCGTGCAGAAGAGCCACAAGGGGAGCTCATCGTCCCACCTTCACCGAGTCCGCCCCCGCTCGTGACCTCTGACCCTTCCCGGGCTTGTTGTCGGACGGAGGCTCCGCAGGATCTGAGAGCCCGAGACGAGGCGGCGGGGACTCCGTGGTCGTCGGCTCAGCCTCGGCCTCCATCGGCTCAGTTCGTAGACTGTCTGCCAACGTTCACCAGCCAGAGGCCCACCGACCTGCCGACCGCTCTGAGCAAACGGGCCTCGTCTGAGTCCTGGAGTGTCAACAGCCCTGCTGGACGTGACCACAGGTACGTCCACAGGTGACCCCATCTCTGAGTCTGAGTGACTCAGAGATGGGGACTCGAGTCACTGTGACTTGGACTCAAGTCGACTCGAGTCACTGTTTTGATGACTTGTGACTTGACTTGACCAAAAATAAAAGACTTGAGACTCGACTCGGACTTGCAAGTTAAAGACTCGGCACTTGACTTGACTTGAGACACGATGACTTGAATGACCAGAGTGTTAAGCATCTAGCATAACTTCGAACTTTGTTCGTCATTTGAAGATCCATTCTGACCAGTAAGTGCTCGTCAAATTAGCTAAAATTATCCTGTTAGCCTAGTCGGTAGTTAGCTAACGTTAGCTTGATATGATACGGGGTGGACAGGTTGGACACATTGGCCAATGATGTTTACTGACAGTTACTTATATCTTTGTGTTTTCACTTTATTAAGATCAGATTCTGCAGGTAAAATTGCAATAATAAGGTGAGCTGACTTGACTTGCCCAAGAAAAAATTACTTGAGACTTACTTGAGACTTGAAAGCTAAGACTTGGGACTTACTTGAGACTTGAAAGCTAAGACTTGGGACTTACTTAAGACTTGAAAGCTAAGACTTGGGACTTACTTGAGACTTGAAAGCTAAGACTTGAGACTTACTTGAGACTTGCACATGTGTGACTTGGTCCCATCTCTGGTCAGAATGCATGTTAGAAGTATGCCATGCCCACAGAGTCCTTTTGAAATAGGAAACAGGAAAAATCAAACAAATATTTTGTTGGGACAGCTGGGTTAAGGCCTCAGTATGCTTCTCCATCGCTATCCGTCTCCGTAGTCCGTCCTTTCGAAGTTCTCAGTCGGGATGTCGGATACGCGAGGCAGTTCCCCTCTCGATCAGTAGGCGGCGCTACGTTAGACGACCCAATCTGGCGACGTCTATGGTGAAAGTGGTTGATTGGTTGTTCACCTTAGGCTCCGTTCCACTCCTCACAGAGAACGATGGCGACCGAGAGAGAAAGTCGGAGCTCGTTGATGTTGAAATGCAAATAATTTTGACCAAATGTTGACCGGCACACAGTAAACTCTTTCAGAAATGGCGGTGTTGTTGTTCTGAGAGGAAGGAGCTAAACCGTAAAAGTGATTCCGGAAATGATGTTGTTGGCCGACCAATCACAGCCCTTGCGGTCTCCGCGAGTCTCCGTCTCCTCGACGGATAGATAGGAGAGCGTCTCCGGGAGGGTCTCCGTAGACGACCATAAATCAGCCTTTAGACTCCAGCCTACCCTAAATTGGATTAAGCTGTTATAGAAAATGGATGGATGACGTTAAAGGGACAGTTCGCCTCTTTTGACATGAAGCTGTGTAACATCCCATATCAGCAACATCATTTCTGAACATCTTCTTACCCCCTGCTGCGTCCTGTGAGCCGAGTTCCAGCCTCGTTTTGGTGTTGATGAAGGTAGTCCGGCTAGTTGGCTGGGGTTTAAAAAATAAAGCGTTTTGCTTCTCAAAATAATATGCGTTCAACAGAGTAATACATTTGCATCACAAAATCGTTCTCCAGGAAAAAGTCAGACCTCACAATCTCTTGGCCCTATTTTCTCTCCCTTCGTATCACTGCCTGCTGCCGCCTGCCGACAGCCGCGCCTGTTACGCTGTTTGCTGCTCGGTCTGCGCAGCAGGCAGTGATACGAAGGGAGAGAAAATAGGGCCAAGAGATTGTGAGGTCTGACTTTTTCCTGGAGAACGATTTTGTGATGCAAATGTATCACTCTGTTGAACGCATTTTGTTTTGCTGAAGCAAAACGCTTTATGTTTTAAACCCCAGCCAACTAGCCGGACTACCTTCATCAACACCAAAACGAGGCTGGAACTCTGCTCACAGGACGCAGCAGGGGGTAAGAAGATGTTCAGAAATGATGTTGCTGATATGGGATGTCATACAGCTTCATGTCAGAAGAGGCGAACTATCCCTTTAAGCTTAACCTGCCATGTCTTCTCTGTCATAACTCTGGTTTTCTAAACATTCAACATAAGATTTGATCGAACCACATATGCTTCTGATTAGCACCTAACTTTAGAGTTACCGTGAGAAGCCAGTTGCTAACAAGCTTACAGATAACCGACGCATCCCACTTCCCAATTTGCACATTCTTGATTCCTCTCCTTGAGTCATGGCCCCTCTCATCAAGCTGTGAGCAGAGAAGTTGAATACACATGAGGATAAAGAGGCGAAAATCTGAGAAAGGAACACAGCTGCATTATCCAAACATTGTTTAGTTGCAGCACACCCACTGTATTAGATTATTTCCATCTGACGAGCACTAAACCTGCCTATAAAAAATGATGAATTCCCTTTTAATTTACAAAGTGAGATTTATGTGTTCCGTTCAGATGTCTCATATGCAGAGGAAACGGATCGCTGTGAATAATTTCTGAGTCACAAGTATTAAGACAGAAGAGAGGCGAGACAGGAAAGCAAAAATCAGACAAATCGGATGAAAACTGTGTAAAGCAAAGCCACTGTCGGCAGCTGTTTGCATAGTAATGTGTGAGAAGTTTGAATAAGAGATTTTGAGAGTAAAATATGACCAAAGGAACAGTAAAACATAATCTTTATACTTAATTACTTGATAAATAAATTAACTTTTATCTTTGGAATGTGGTTAGTGGTAATGATGGGTTCTTAAAGGGATAGTTCGCCTCTTTTGACATGAAGCTGTATGACCTATTGATGAAGGTAGTCCGGCTAGTTGGCTGGGGTTTAAAAAAAGTAAAGCGTTTTGCTTCTCAAAACAAAATGCGTTCAACAGAGTAATACATTTGCATCACAAAATGGTTCTCCAGGAAAAAGTCAGACCTCACAATCTCTTGGCCCTATTTTCTCTCCCTTCGTATCACTGCCTGCTGTGCAGACCGAGCAGCAAACAGCGTAACAGGCGCGGCTGTCGGCAGGCGGCAGCAGGCAGTGATACGAAGGGAGAGAAAATAGGGCCAAGCGATTGAGAGGTCTGACTTTTTCCTGGAGAACCATTTTGTGATGCAAATGTATTACTCTTTTGAACGCATATTGTTTTGAGAAGCAAAACGCTTTATTTTTTAAACCCCAGCCAACTAGCCGGACTACCTTCATCAACACCAAAACGAGGCTGGAACTCTGCTCACAGGACGCAGCAGGGGGTAAGAAGATGTTCAGAAATGATGTTGCTGATATGGGATGTTACACAGCTTCATGTCAAAAGAGGCGAACTGTCCCTTTAACATCTCCAAGGACAAAATTTTTTTTTTAAATTGTGTGAAATATGATTTTTAGAATTGTTGTAAGGCCTTTTGTTGCCTCATTATTCTGCACTCATACAAGAACCAGCTTTACGCAAGACTTTCCTCTTCAGACTTTTAAATTTACACATGCAAACAGCAGATCCTCAAGAGGCTCATTCACAGCTGGCTCTGTAGCAGCACAGACACAGACTGGTTGTTGTAGCCTGTGGACATGACTTAAAACTCAATATGACTCAATATGATGTCACTCAGTCTGCATGCAACACAAAATGATGTGTAGAAAACAGCTGACGGCCCATTTGTGTTGTTTAAAGGGGTTAAAAGATGTGAAGTTATCTTAACCCATAAGAACCCACCGTGACACACGTGTCACACGCCCTTTAAATGTTCTGGAAAATTCCATGAAAAACTTTATCCTTGATTTCAACTCATGAATTGCCAGTGACCCATACTTAACATCCTGGTGAGTCATGGGTTGTGGGTCGTGGGTTATGTGATTTAGTCTTCCCATAATAACATTTCCAAGATGTCTGTGTGCCAGGTTACCACTACGGGCAGAGCTAGCTAAATTTAAATCGCTTGTTTTTTGTTGCTAAAGGAAAGATTCAAACCATTTAAACCACCCATTGACACATCTTTGACACTAGGGAGTGTTATTTTGAGAAAAATGTCAGAAATGTGCTCTATATATAGTTGGTTTAGTCTGTTTTATGTTCCCCATAATTTTCCTTGATGGAGAAATTATCCAGGTTCTTAACGCCCAATGTGACACATATGTCACATTACAGATCTCTGACAGTGGGGGGTTCTATGTGGTCTATTTAGTCTGTGTTATGACCCCCTTAATTTTCATTTAAGTAGAAATTAGTCCGGGTTCTTATGGGTTAAGTTTAGATAATAGTCAAACATATCTAACTAACAGCAACTGGATAATACTTCAGCATCAGGGCTCTAAATTAACACCCGCCAACCCGCCAAATGCGGGTGAAAGTTATTTTTGGCGTGTATTAAAAAAAAACTCACTAGCCGGCTTGGCCGATGATAAATGAGGAACTTTACTATCTATTTCGCGAGACGCAAAATTATTATATAGTCTATGCGCGAGCGCAGTTTCTGTGGGACGCATCCGCCGAGTTTGGCGTACTAGGGGAGTGGGTCACTCTTGGTCTGGAAATACGATAGACGCCGAACCAAATACAGACGCAAACACTAACAAAATGTGGCGATGGTTGGGACCGCCGGCCGTGAAGAGAAAAGATATGCCCGCCAAAGGAGGGGGGGGAGGATGATATTGAATCTCGCGAAACACGCCGCCCACACTTTGTGAGAAAAGGGAAAAATGGAACTGATTTAGACGGGTCCGAAGACAGTTCAGAGAGCTCGGACGATGTTTAAGCATTTCACAGTATCCCCCTCATAATTAGTCTCTGCACATAGTTTTGTGTTTAATTTTGTGCATTATCTGCACTAAAACATGGTTAGAAAGTTGTTAAATATTTCCATTTTTGTAGATTCAGGGTTCACATGAATATAAATCAGTGTTAAAGTTATTATTTTATTTTTTTTATGTACAAAAAATGTGACCCTGAATAGTATGTGAGGGTTGAGGAGTAATGAAATGTTAGAACAAGTTTTGTATGTACATAAGTTTAATTATTGTAATTATTTTAATTGGATATACATTCCCAATTTCACTGTAAAATAAATGTAAAGCTTTAGTTAATGAATTGATCAAATTAATTCAGTGGCTCTCATCTGTCTTTTCTGCACGGAAAAATATGTGGCTGGTGGAAATTCTGATTGGCTGGTAACTTCAGAAACTTACTAGCCACATTGGCTGGTGATCAAAAAAGTTAATTTAGTCAGCACTGAGCACAAAAAGGTCAGCACCTTTTTAAATGTGTGTTTCTGTCATTTCCAGGAGGCCAGCTGAGTGGGGCTCAGGAGCCCCCAACAGCCCACCTGTCTCCAGGACATCCACCCCTGACCCCTCAGCCTTCAAACCCGGCCTCACCCACCGCTCGCCTTCTCCTCTTAGAGCTCCCCACACCTACTCTGCCCAAGCACCTCCCTGCTCCTCACCCTTCAGGGTCATCCCTGCATCCTCTCCCACCCCTTCTGGATTCACCTCCCCAAACAGCCCCTCCATGGCTCTCTCCTGCCTTTCCCCAACTCCCTCCTCCATGAGAGCCCCACCAGCCTCCTCCCCTACACCTCCCTCCTACTCTTTGTCCGGAAGACCTTCATCATCAAGAGCAGGCCCGCCCTCCTCCCCTGCCCCGTCCGTCCGCTCTCCACCGTGTTCCTCCCCCACCACCGTCTCCTCTGCTTTCACCAGATCTTTGGCTGCCTCCTGCATCAGCCAGTCCATCAGTCAGAGCATGGCCAAGAACAACACCGCGCGGCAACCGGCCTCCCCCACAAACACGGTGAACCAAAGCCCTTCTTCCACTCCTCATCTGCGCCGGCGCTCCCCGTCTCCTAAACTCCCCCCAGCTCAGAAATGCAACGTAACACCTGCCTATGACCAGTTGGGTTGCACTAAGACTGGGTACCAACAACCAAGATGTCCCCCGTCCACCTTCCGGTCCTCGTGTCCTTCGCCGTCCCTCATGCAGTCCCAATGCCCCTCTCTTTCCCAGCGCCCTCCCTCCCCATCGATGAGTCTGGCCCATCATCATCCTCCTCCTCACTTCCCCTCCTCTTCCCCTCGTCCCTCGTTCCTTCACTCAAAATCCGACTCATCACACAATGCAAACAAAAACAACAACAACAACGCGGCTGGTTTGTCCGCAGCAGTCGGCCACGTGGACGCCGGCGGTGCTGTTGGTGACGGCAGTTGGTCTGTAAGGCCTTTGGTTAACGGCAGCACCAACGCCACAGTGACGCAACCAGCCAGCTCCCTTTGGTCAGGATCGCACAACCGTGTCGCTCGGCCCTTTTCTGCGTCTGAACCCAGCTCGCGAGTTCAGTCCCCGTCTCCTTCCCCGACCCCTGCGTCACTGAGCCGCCTCTGCTCGCCACCTCCACAACACAACTTCTCCTCCCCCATGGCGAACAAACCGCCTCACCCACGTGGCACCAGGGTCGGAGGCGCAGGTTCCCACAACCCTCTCGGTCTCAGTTTGGAGATGCCAAGGGCCTCTTCAGCAAGTTTTGGGCATTCCTCTTCATGCGTGAGCCCTCGGATCCTCTCCCCTCCTCCCATCGGGGTGTCGGTTTGGACAAATAATGTTGCAGCGCCTCAGCCTAGAAACCCTCGATACACTTCCTCCTCTCCTTCCTTTTCCTCCACTTTAGGCTCACCGACACGTGAGATTTCCCCTTTCCCCACTTCCTCCTCCTCCTCTTTTGTCCCCGGGAATAGTCCTCTTCCAGGATTCTGTGCTCCTGCCTCCCAAACCCTCCGTCGGTCATTCTCCTCGAGCCTGGCGGACGGACCTTCCGGTCCAGCCCGGAGCGATGCCGGTGGACTGCGCCGTTCTTGGGCCAACAGCAGCCGAAGATCCCTCGGCTTTGGCGGCGGTTCCCGAGGATCCTTCGATCAGCAGGAATCCTGCCCGATCAGTCCGAGGAGCGGGTGGTCCTCGGACAGCAGCTCCCCGTCCTGTCTCAGCCCTCAAGCCGGGCCTCAGTCCCCGCTCTCGCCCAGCAGGTTTCCCCAGAGCAAGGGCGCCCTCGGTGGGCAGCATTTCACCAGCGTGCCCTGGCCAGACGTACGAGAGCTTTCAAGCAAATATAATGGAAGCGATAGCCCCGAAACAGGTGCTACCTCCACCATCATCGTCACCTCTCCTGTTCCCATGTCTCCTCACCCTAACCTCACCTCTCCGGTTCCGTCGGACAGCCACTCGGAGTGGGGGGACCCAGAGCTGGAGGAGGGTACATGTCGGAGCCAGCTTATCTGTGCCTACGTAGCCCGGCCCTCCCATGAGCCAAACCTTTCCTCCTCATGTCTGATTTTTTCCACCTCAGGAATAACCTCCCCTCCACCCGCCCCCTACCAGCACCATAACCTACAATACCAAATCCAGAGACAGCCTCAGGTCGCCACAACACCCCCTGCCCTCTCAACGCCTTCCCCTCCACCCTCAAGGGCATCTTCATCATCACCTCCACCCTTTTCCCTTTCATCTCCCACCAAACAGGGGACCCAGAAGGCCAGTTACGCCACCACGGTGAACCTTCAGATTGCTGGAAGTGGGCGAATAACCTCCTTCAGCACCGCCCAAGTTAGCCTCACCCAAACCCTGCAGGGTGGGGCTGGAGCCGAGGGACCGGGACCGGGGCAGATGACGAGGAGAGTGAGCGTCAATGGACTTTCCCCTGTTCCTCAGAGCTGCCACAGGCTATAAAGGGAAGGGTGAACCAAAGGGCAGGCTGGATATCTGAAAGAGTGAGATGTTCTTTAGCTTCTTTAGCTCCACTGTGTTGGACTCTCAAAAGGAAAAGCCCGGCATGCTTCACATCCGATGGACTCGTGATGGACTCGTCAACCCAATGGGACATTGGCACAAAGGTCCCTAAACGATAGGATAATACAAACTTTTTAAAGGAATCCCACCAACACGGGGCTCGTATTTTTTCCTACTGTCATGTTTATGGAAAGCATCCTCCGCTCCACCATCTGGTGGATGTTTAAGACCACCTTGCTTTTAATAAATGGCTTTACAAATCCCCCAAGAACTCAACAAGCAACTAGAGCCGAAGACAAAAACTCCACTTAGAACGAATGAATGAGAATCAATGTATATAAAACATTAAAACCAATTTCAGTGCCTAAGAGCTTGAATTGGATATTCCATAAAGCCCAGATCGGTGCTTGATGAGCGAGTTCCGCCTTTGTCATTTACTCATTGGTCGACATCTTTGGTGGAAAGTAAAAGCAGGTTTTGAACACCACTTCGGCATTTAATGCCGGGTGGCGCTGTTGCACCTTTTAAATGCCACACGATGCCAAAATAACACCAAGTGACCCTTTGAACACGAGCCACGTACAAAAAAATAGGACTCTTTCGGGCTTCCGTAAATTCGGGCTCGACTCCCCGTTTTCCAATTTTTCCTTCAATAAAAATCCTGACGTCAAAAAGACAATGTAAAGATAAAGAAATCCCTCCCAGATGACAGCCCCAGCCCCAGCCCTGAGTCCTGAGTGTCCACAGCTGGGCGTGAGGACGATCTGATGGTTGTAAATGGGACTTTTACAACCAAAAGTGAGGACACGCTGAGGGTCCCGTATCAAACCAGTGCTGTATGCAGTTATGTGATGTATTACTATTGTTTTTTTTTTAAATATTCTGTGTCAGGCTGTGTGAGGCCAGTGTTTAACTGTGGTTCTTTGTAATCTACATCTGTTTAACCATGTTTATTCTTTTTTTTTATTTTATTTTTTATTTATGACGTTAGTCTTATTCCCTTTTCGGCACTTAATATCCTTAAAGTTATGTTGGTATTTTTGCACAGTTTCCTCAGCTCCTGGGTTCATGCTTCCTGTGTGTATGTGCGTGTGTGTTTGGTTTTAAAACGACGTGTCTGGTAGGTTTTCATTTAACTTCAGGCAAAGCAGGTATCTACAAGTTTTTATTGCTGTGCTTCTGTTACATATTTATGTACTTAACACAATCTGCTAACATAGGTGTCCTCCAGAAACCTCAGTCTCCGTCATCACGCCGATCTATTGATGTACAACAGATCAGTTCAGACAGATTCTACCCAAATGTTCACGTTGCCAATCCCATCAAAGTAAAACGCACTGTTAAAGGTAAGTTTCAGCTTAGATTAGGTGCTCTGGGGGACAGAAAGTCAAGAAATATAAGCAAATATAAATTTACGCCTAAGTCTGTTAAGTTGTCTCTATAAATCTTTGTATTGAATTTAAAAAAATGGTGTAATATTTAACACTCGAGTAAGTAAAAAAAATCCCTCAATGAGATGTGAGGTTTCTGCAGGGCGCTGGTAACAAACCTGATGGATCGTGTGCTGGAGTACTGGTTAAAAAAAAAAAGGGAAATATAAATAAATGTTCACTCAGTAACCGTGGGAATTCAGTGAGATGTACGTAAAAATAAAATTTGTTGCAGAACCAGTTGTATTCGCTGTGTTTGTTTAGGGTGGGGGGACTTTTTGTTGCAATTCATCCAACAATGTTCGCCATATTATTCCCCATAGAGAAGAGACACCCACTACGGAGCCCTGTAGGTGACTCTACAACCACAGTTCCAGTTAAATTATCCTTTTGGGGAGTTTTCCACAGATTGTTCCGTCATGAATGCATTAATTCCACATGCTCTGAACTTTGACCTTGTAACAAATCCAAAATACCTTTTTCAACTGCTTTTATGCACTTATCACATGTGATTTATTTATTTATTATGTATTTATTCTAGGGCTGGGCAAGTTAACTCGTTATTATCGCTTTAACTCGTTATTATCGCGTTAACTCGTTAATTATTTAACGCCGATAAATATTTTATTGCGCGTTAACGCAGGTTTTATTATTTATTTTATTATTGTAAAAGTCTGTCGCTCACAGGCTTTTATTTTGTAAAAGTCTGTTGCTTACAGGCTTTTATTTTGTAAAAGTCTGCTGCTGTCTGCTGCGGAACAGGAAAAGAAAGTAATCGGCGGATCCACCAAACATGGAGAAGGGTACGGAACTTTTACTCGGCCATTTTCATTTTAAAGTTCTTCCAGACGGCGGAGTCGACAGAACCAAAGTCATCTGTAAACACTGCCAAGTTGAATTGTCTTCTCAGCGTAGTAGTTCCAGTCTAAAATATCACTTAAAGGCAAAACACACAACTGATAGCAGCAAGTCATTCAAGGAAACAGACAGTGGAGCGAGGCTTCTACATAAAAACTACAGAAAGATGCTGATGTTAAAAGTGTGTTTGCACAACAAATGTTATGGCACTTTCATTCATATGGCAGCACATTTAAAATAAAGCTAAATAAAACTAAATCCATTTTTGGATTTTGCGTACAAATGCAATTAATCGTGATTAATCAGGGAAATCATGTGATTAATTAGATTGAACATTTTAATCGTTGCCCAGCCCTAGTTTATTCATGAAAACTTAAGAGCCTTTTCTCTTTCCCCTTATTATCGTAACTCTAAAAAAACACCCACAACGGTTTACAGTTCATTCCCATTATACCTGAGTTGTCTTTAAATTGGGTAAAACAGGAGACTTTGGCTGTCATAGAAACAAATCTCAGACTGTGTTCGAAGCCGCATACTTCTCCTACTACTCGTACTACTCATACTAACTTTCTGAGTTAGTATGCGAGTTTGAGTAAGCGAGAAGTTCCCGGATGCATACTAGATTCTCCTAAATGTTGGGTATGCATCATGAGGTTACTACTCATACTGAAACTACCCAAGATGCAACGTAACGTGACGTCGCTGATCGTCATTTCCTGTCAAAACGGCAGTTTCAAGCTAGCTACAACGAGGGTAGGTTCACTTCCTGTTTTCAAAACAAAAGCACCAATTGTATGGTAATGGCTTTCCCTATGATAAAAGGCAACGGGTATTTTATTTTGTGAAAATAACCGGAAGTGCGTTAGCTCACTGCGGCTAGCTTTAGTAGCGCCGAATTCGTGGGAACAAAATTGTAAACAGCCGGTATTTTGTCAGGTTTTCAACACGTTGGGGCTCTAAACGACTACTTTCTCTCCTGAAAATGTTTCAAATGTTGCTAAAGTTTACAGAGTTTAGAGCTTAAGGGAAATCAGCTTCAGGCCGGCTGATTTCTGCTCGGGCAGGAGCGCAATGCATTGTGGGTAAACGCTCTGCATGCTGTCTGATCGATGAATATGTAGTATGGAAGTATGCGGTTTCGAACACAGTACCAGTTGAAAACAGTACCAAGTTTTTCAACACAACTCACAGTTTTCACACAGTTTGAAGGTCTATTTCTGCCTCTGGCTGCTTAACACCCCTCCTCCGTACCCCCCTGAAAAGGCGGGAATCACCACGGTAACCAGTGCCCCAATAGGGTATACACTTTATATCTGAAATGCTTTATATCCCATATCTGAAGCTTGAGTTTCAAAACTTAATCACATTTTAACTACTGATTTCATCTGATTTTATTTATCGTTCTTATTTCTTTCTTTTTTGTTTAAAATTTAAATCATACTTTTTATTTCTACTGTTTTAATGTAACTGTGAAGCACTTTGAATCGCCCTGTAGTTGAATTGTGCTGTACAAATAAACTTGCCTTGCCTTATATCACCATGGTAACCAGTGCCCCAATAGGGTAATGTTACGTTATCTCTGATCAGACTTATTTAATACAGAAGAATCAATAAGAAAGTTCTCTTGAAATCAGGATTTAAAGTTTCAAATCGCTTTAAAGGCCGAAAAGGAGGGAGGCGTAACTGTTGCCATAATACAGGGTGCTTGCGCAAGTCTTGAAAGTCTTAATAAGTCTGGAATTTTGAAGCACTGTTTTCCAGACCTTGAAAAGTCTTGAATTTTGTGTGAAAGTCTTAATAAAGTATGGAAAATATATGTATGGTAGAATTTTACAGTATGCTGAGAGGCATTGTGAAATGAGAAATAGGAAGGTGGGCTATAAAACTATAATTTTACTGACTGGTCACGTGCTGTATTAGCCTAATGGGATGAGATGTGAGTGAACAGACTGAATTCTACATCCATTCATTTTTTTTATAGATAGTTTTTGTGACACTTGTTTGATGTGAAATTCATGTACTTGTGATTTTCATGTTTTGAAACGTTTTCATCAGTAAAAGCATAATTTACTGTGAATAATGCATTTGTTCATTGAATACTAGCCTATAAAAATTAACATTCCTAATAAACACAGTTGGTACAATCTCAAAATCTCATCTACATAAAGTTAAGGTCTTGGGGGGAAAAAAAGTATCAGTTTTAAAAAAGTATGGAAAAAGTCTGGAATTTTCATTTGGAAAAAGAGCAAGCGCCCTGTAATAGTTTCTTAAATTGGAAGCTCCTGTTCGTCTCTTTCTGACAAAATCCAAGGGATGAACAAACTGTTTTTGTTTTTTTAGGGGTTTCCCTTCCAAATAGTCGAGATATCCATCAAAATGAACTTAGTAATTAAGTGTCGTAGCTCTGACTCAGCTAAAGGAAAGTCCAAAAGGTAAATACTCCGAGGTATTAAAGGCATGTGGAGAACATTCCTTCTTCTGAAGTCTCTTCACAAACCAGTGAGTGTTTGTTATCTTTGACTAACCACCTGCATGTCCTTTAAATCTGTTTCCCTGGAGGAACCACACCCAACGTGCACATCCTGTCAGGTAACTTCACGCAGTGTTAAAGGGAGTCAAACGCATGTAGACTTTGCAATCCGGACTTTGTGATGCTAACTTATCTCTGAAGCGATTCATTCTGCTGATAAGCGAAAGCTCTCTTTCAGTTTTGGTTTAAAGTCGGTAAACTGATCGTGCTTCAACATTACAGGTTCACGTCTGCCTCCTGGCTGGATTTTCTCCGGGTAAGAGCTGTTTCTGCTTTTTCTTCAATGCAAAATATGTGTGTTTTCATGTGTTTTCATGTGTGTTTTTTTTTTTTGAACAAGGTTTTTATTGATTTTCAATAAGAACATACAAAACATCGACACATACCACACTAGTTGCACAATGCAATACAAGCAGACCTCACTGCATTCATACACATGCAAAACATATATATAAAATAATAATAACAATAATAATAAATAAATCCAAAGTAAATAAATTAAATAAAACAAAATTGTCACACTCAGTAGCCTTACAGATAAGTATAACCTATTGTTGCTTAAGAAAGTCCATTAAGGGTGCCCTCACCTCAAATTCTTGCACTTTACCCCTAATTACATATGTTAGCTTTATGTAACACACCTTGCCATCTCTCTAATCCAAGATTGTGTAGAGGATACTTCAATCTCTCTCCAAGATAGAGCAACCATCCTCCTGGCCTGCAGGAGGCCAAAGTTGATTTTGATTAGATTTTTTGATTTATTTATTTGCACAAATATAACAAACAAACAGCTAAAATACAGCAAACCCGATGTGCAGGTGAGATTAAAAAAACCCAGAGAGGTTTATAAGTATATCTCACCTCATAGAAACAAAAAATTACAAGCCACAAGAATAAACAAGACGAAACAAGCTATCTTAAAAGGCACAAAATCAAGAAAAAAAATACAATAGAGAACAGAGCTAAATTTAAAAGTGAGTATATGTTAGTGTGATGCATGCCTATGTGTACGTGTGTGTGTGCATGTGTGCGTGTGTGTGTATGTGTGTGCGTGCATAAGTGCGTGTGCATGAAGGGGTCTAGCGAACATAAAAATATGCAACTGTAGGCTACACGCATTCCAAGGCATACTTCAGTTCAAGGCAAGGCAATTTTATTTATAGAGCACAATTCATACACAGGGCAATTCAAAGTGCTTTACAGCTACATAAAATCACAAGAAGGCAATAAAACCATTAAAAAGGAATAAAAAAATAAAAGAAAGAAATTAAAAAAGAAAGAAATTTAAATCCCATTAAAACAATCATTAAGTAATTGAAAAGTGAAGAGTGCAGATAAAATACTTTCAGGGTCATATGGACAGCTAAATAGAACTGTTTTCAGCCTGGATTTAAACATTGTCAGAGTTGAGGCCTGTCTCACATCTTCTGGAAGACTGTTCCAGATTTTAGGAGCATCAAACTGAAACGCAGCCTCACCTTGTTTAGTCCTGACTCTGGACCCCAGCAGGAGACCCCTCCCTGAGGCAGCAGAC
Organism: Odontesthes bonariensis; assembly: GCF_027942865.1. Classification (NCBI taxonomy): domain Eukaryota; kingdom Metazoa; phylum Chordata; class Actinopteri; order Atheriniformes; family Atherinopsidae; genus Odontesthes; species Odontesthes bonariensis. Next base: position 2,746,427 of record NC_134514.1, read on the forward strand.
CCCTCCCTGAGGCAGGAGACCCCTCCCTGAGGCAGGAGACCCCTACCTGAGGTTCTCAGAGCCCGAGTTGGTTCATATGGCTTTAACATGTCAGAGATGTACTTTGGCGCTTGACCGTGAAGAGACTTGTACACAAGCAGAGCTGTTTTAAAGTCTATTCTCTGAGCGACAGGAAGCCAGAGCAGAGACCTGAGCACTGGACTAATATGGTCGTATTTCCTGGTTCTAGTCAGGACTCGAGCAGCAGCGTTCTGGATGTACTGCAGCTGTCTTACAGCCCGTTTAGAGCCCAGTGAGCAGGCCGTTACAGTAGTCTAACCTGCTGGAGACAAACGCATGGATCAGTCTCTCTAAGTCTGGTTTAGACACTATTCCTTTGATTCTGGCAATGTTTTTTAGATGTTAAAAAGCTGCTGATGTTACAGATTTAATGTGGCTGTTAAAGTTCAGGTCTGAGTCCAATATTACCCCGAGATTTCTAACTTGATAGTTAGGGTTTAGAGAGAGAGTCTCAAGGTGACTGATAACACTTTCTCTTTGTTTCTGTGGGCCACAGACAATGATTTCAGTTTTGTCTGAGTTTAGCTGGAGAAAATAGTTTTGCATCCACACACTGATCTGTTCGATGCAGCGACACAATGTATCTACAGGCCCGTGTTCTCCTGCCGTCAGTGACACGTAGATCTGAGTGTCATCTGCATAGTTGTGGTAGGACACATTATAGCTGCGTATTAGCTGGCCTAGTGGAAGCATGTACAGATTGAACAATACGGGTCCCAGGATTGACCCCTGGGGAACCCCACAGGTCATAGCCATTTGGTCTGAGACGCAGTTACCAATTTCAACAAAATATTTCCTCTCCTCCAGATAGGACTTGAACCAGTTTAAAGCACGACCAGAGATTCCCACCCAGTCTTCTAACCTCTGTAATAAGATCGCATGGTCAACTGTGTCAAAGGCAGCACTCGTCAAGTCCTTATAGAGAAGAGAGAATAGAACGGTTTTAGTCAGGTAAGAGTTTGTTTCATCAGATAGGACCGAAGCCTTTGTTTGAAATTCTGTAAAGAGCTGGACTGGAATGCAATTTGAATATGACTGTTCCAAAGCTGGGCTCCTTTATATCGAATAGACAACTGACAAAGCCTGGTATGAAACATTGGAAGGTGCAAATCTTTGGCCCGTCTTGTATTGTATTCATGAACATCACTATTAATAAAAAAACAAATCTTTACAAGGCATGGAAAATGATACAGGCATATAAATAATTTTATAGATGAAAATACAAGTTTTGATATATATTTATTTTAAAGATTGATAAAACATTGAGCTGATTAAAGAGAGGGGCAGAGGGTTCTGTTTGGTTGCTATTGGTAGCAATTCTACAGAAGTTTTTTTGCAAGATATAGAGCGGAGTGGGATAGGTAGCTCCCCAGATGACATTACAATATATGAGGTAAGGATAAATTAGGCTCAGAGTCTTATACTTAGGGTTAACAGAAAAGCAATCTGGATTTATCCCTAGAATACAAAGTTTTGCTACGCAGGGTACCTGGATACCTGTGACTTTACTTAGAGTGTGGACAACCATTTTCCAAAAAGACACCAGCTTAGGACATTCCCATACACAATGACTCAAAGTACCTTTCTCCGTCAAACATTTCACGCATGTATCTGGAACGCCAGGGGACCATTTATTGAGTTTCTCAGGGGTTATGTATGTCCTCATTAACCTCAGTGTTGTGCCAGTTCACAGCTTTTCTGAACTAGTTCAAGTTCAGTTCATACATGCTCAAAGTGAACAGTTCACGTTCAAAGTTCACAATTTTAGTTCTGAACTAGTTCAAAGTTCAGTTCATTTGACTTTTTTCGTGAGATATTCAAATAAATACTTTTTTTCACACTACGAGCTAGAAATCACTATACGTTCTTTGAAACTGCTCATTGTAGACATTTGCTCATGACACTGCAATTGTGGGTTTCTTACCAGGTGATGAAACTTGCAGCAGTACAGACAAGGTAGACCAGTTGCATTCACACTGGATGGATGTTTTAACTCAATGTGCCGTTTCAAGTTGGAGAAGGACGTTGTTGATGTCCTAACTTGTTTTTGCTGCGCAGGTGGACATATCTTACACAGAAAAGTAAGATTTTTGCCGTCGGGGTCTTGGTTTGCAAGAGTGTAAAATTGTTTTAAAGGAAAACGCCGGAAAGTTTCAAATTTACTATTTTCCCTGGTACATGTTCCCCAAATTCGATTTCTCACCTTGTTTACATTTGTCAGCCCGAGAGAGTAACATTCGCGAATGTTTGAAATTCAAGTTATACCGCTCTGGCTCTCCCTCCCTAGCGCCGCCATGTTCACTCAACATGACGTCAGAAATGCATTTTTTCTACCGCAATGGAAGACACTTACGAACTGTCTTGGTCTGACTCGGACCCGGAGATAGAATGCGAAGTTTCGCCTGAGTCCGAGTCAGATCATGATCAGCCTCTCGATCCAAGTTATGTTAGCTTATAGCCATCAGCCGAGATGGTCGGATAAGGCTAAAAATAAGGACGGACAAGTGGCTGTCGCAGCAGCCGCGGCACCGCCGCCAAATGCTAACGACTCACCGGTTGTATCCACGAGCCGTGAGGCGTTTCCGGACCCCATGCCCAACCTTGTGTACTGTTTCCAGGCCTACCGGCAGGTGACCTACTTTCTCCATGGGAGACTTGGGAAGCGCTTCCGAAGAGTGATTCCCTCCTGTGCGGTGTGGGCGATCAGAGATAAATATGAGTCGCAGGACGGGACCTACAAGGGTTTCCTTCACGCCGACGAGGCAGTTGTAGACTATCACTACAGATATATGTGAACATATATGTTGAAATAAAAATAGAGGTGAAGGAAGGCTCGCATCCAGCTCACTGCTGGTTGCCGTAATGGCTTCTCCAGACTCAGATTTGACAGCCTTGACACGCCGTGATGGTGTCAAGATTGTGTCTGATGTTAGTGTTGAGGAATGCAGTTTAGCTGTAGGCGAGGTTGTCGGTCACGACAAAATTGCCGCAGCCTCACGAATGAATAAAGCAATAGTTATCTTCTTTAATAGCATTGCAGCAGCAAACACATTGATTGAAAACGGTATTGTCATGGCAAACTTGTCTCTAAAATATCCAACATTCCCCTTGGTTGCAAGTCCCCTCTTCTTAAACACGTCGTATCCTTCCGCCGGCAAGTTTACATGAGTCCTAACAATGGTGATGAGCTTTATTTTTCTTTAACTTTTAAAATCGATGGCTCGAGCTATGTAGTTTTTATCACGTCGGACATGGTCATCAGATGTTTCGGCTGTGGTACTATGGGTCACCTAGTTCGCGCGTGCCCGTTGCAGCCTACGCACAATGCAGAGGACAATGCCGAAGGTGGCGATGCCAGGGATGGGCACCCCTCTACGGCTAGACCCGCAGACGCGTCCACAGCAGTCTCCTCTACTGGAGCTGTGCCCCCCTCAGAGGGCTTAAATTCTGTAATACCTGGCTCCGATCCCACACCTAGCACTAAGCTAATAAGCCCACAGAAAACCACTGCTGATTGCTCAAAACGGGCTGATTTCATGGCCGTGGAATCTGCTGCTCTCAAACTTGTCGACCCAGGGACAGACGGGACTGAAACCATGCCTGATCGACCTGTGCCCACCGGCGATGATGGCTTATTAACCAAAACGGATTGCGCTGAAGCTACTGTGGCCCAGGTAACTGAGCGCACAGAAACTGTCAATGCAGGTGAGGAGAAAACCAGCGCGTCGCTGCCACCTGGAGAACGCGGAGCTTGTGATGCGTCTTATGCTGCAGGTACGTCTTCTCCAGGTGAGACTAAAGGCGGTAGCATGGTTGCCGCGTCTGTCACGGCGGTGTCGCACCGTGACGTCAAAATGGCGTTTCAGGCCTGGCGCTTCCCTTGAACAGACGGCGCAGCGCGTTGTCGTGCACCAGTCGATTTTTGTTACTTGGCGGCGCCGAGCACAACGAACCGGATGGACCGTAGTGAGACCAGGCTCAGTGAGGAGGTGCGTTTGTACAGGCAGCTGTACGAAACTGCAGTGAAACAGCACAGGGAGCACGTAAACTCCCCAAACTGGTGCACATAGATGGGCAGAACTTTGGGGAAAGAGGGAGAGTTCTGTAAGAATGTGTGGAAGAAGCTACGGGACAGATACGTGAAGGAAAAGAAGAGGGCAGAGACTCTGTTGATGCCGGGGGCTTCAAACCTTCACCTCTATTAACTGAATTAAAAACTTAAAATGATCCGAAAACTGCAGCAGCATCATTAATGACAGTATTCTTGCTCTTGACAGCGGCATTGTTTTCTTCTCCACTTTCGTGGTTGTAGAGTAGCGGTAACCTTCACGTAGCAGCGCCACCTCTGTGACGGAGAAAATTGCAACTACTGGCGCGCAACGACTTGCGCCACTATATAGGGTCCTATGGCGGGCACGAACTCGTGACGTCATCAACACCGCTCGCGCGAGCAGACGCGGCAACCGTGCTAGAGCCTTAACGCTATCTTAGCGGACCTTAACACCAAGCCAAATGTTGAATGTGAAACTGCTCGCGTTACATCGGATGGTAGTGACATGGAAGTAGAGGAGACAGGTTTCAAAAAGCCTATAACCAAAAGGAAAATAGGCTCCAAAAGTGTAGAGCGCAATAAACAGGCCAAACAGATGGTAAAAACAGTCGCTGATTCTGAAAGCGATGGCTACTCCACTGATTCGAGTAGATGCTCGTGGTCAAAGGATGGAACTTTAATGGTAATGTATACTGCTGAGGACATAAGTAACTTTTTGAAAGAAACCAAGGGACAAAGAAAAGTGCGAGTGGAAGATCATTTCGTTGATAATTTGCAGTTCATAAATGACGTATGCCGCCATAGGAGAGACGGCGCATTCAGTGACCGAGAACTCTATCGTTTGAAAAAGCTTGTGTGTACCATCACAAAAACAGCTTAATGATAAGGCATAACATGCTATTGTTTCTTCTTAATCTAGTTTGTCTTCCTTTTCCTATTCTCCCTCCTATCTCCATGGCTGACATATAGGTTGCCACTTTGAACATTAATGGGGGGAGAGACCCCAGAAAGAGAGCCATGATTTTTGAAACGATCAAGCAAAAAAACGCTGATGTAATTTTTTTACAAGAAACACACAGTGATGCAAAAAATGCAGTTGATTGGCCAAAGAATGGGATGGCTTGACTTTTCTCAGTCTAGCCATACTGTTCTCACGCAGTTTTATTCCTCAGTCGCAACATTTTGAGGAAGTGATCAGTGGAAGGCTTTTGAAAATTCGTGCCACGATAGAAAATGAAGTGTTTGTTTCGTATGTGTGCATGCTCCGACCTCTGGGTCGGCAAGAGTAACGTTTCTAAAAGATTAGATACACTGCTCAAAGACTGCAGTCATAATGAATTCTTAATTGTAGGAGGAGACTTCAATTGCACGGAGGAAAACATAGATCGGAATCACACAGAACCGCACACACAATCACGTCGCCAGCTCATTGAAGTTGTGTCAACTCATGATCTGTGTGATGTTTGGAGGAATGTTCATAAAAACGTCAGACAGTACACTTGGGCGCATTCCAGAGGTAACGTGCTGTCGTTGGCTAGACTATACAGGTTTTATTCCTTTAAACAGCACCTAAGCAAGTTCAGATGTTGCTCCATTCACCCAGTTGGCGTTTCAGATCATGGCATAGTGGTGAGCAACATCATCATGCATAACGTTAAACCTAGAAGTGCTTACTGGCATTTTAACTGCTTACTGGCATTTTAACGCCACACTCCTAGATGATTTCAACTTCAGAGACACTTTTGTTTTCTTTTGGAATGTTATTAGAGCAGAAAAGAGCATGTACTCTTCATTGTCTCAGTGGTGGGACATAGCAAAAAGTAAAATAAAGCAGTTTTGCAGAGAGTATACTTTTAATGTTACTAAAGACATAACTAGGTCCCTTAATGGCCTTGAAATTGAGATCATGCATATGCAGAACTCAGCAACTCCAACCGGTGGCAGATCCCTTATTGAGATCTACAAAACCAAGAAAGCATCATTGTCTGAACAAATGAGAGTCAAAGCACAAGGAGCTCTAATACGATCACGCTTCAGGAACATATCTGATATGGATGCCCCCTCCAAGTTCTTTTTCAATCTTGAACAAAAAAATAGTCAAAAAAGATATATGTATGGGTTACGTGGTTCACAATCGGGTTATTTAACCTCTTGTGACTCTGAAATCCGTAAACAAGCTGTTTCTTTCTTCTCTTCTTTGTTTCAACGTGAACACAATAACCACCCTCAAGTGGAGAGCACTTTCTTTCAGACTTTACCTACACTCAGTGCAAGTTCATCTGATTTTCTTGGTGGGTTTTGTCACTGGATGAGCTAGAAAAGGCCCTTTATGGAATGCAAAGTGGGAGGGCACCAGGCATTGATGGGCTCTCAGTAGAGTTTTACAAGGCCTTTTGGCCACTACTTGGCAAAGATTTTTTAGAAGTTTTTTCTGATTGCCTGAAAAAAGGAGAACTACCCTTATCTTGTCGAAGGGCAGTAATTACCCAATTACCTAAAAAAGGGGACCTGTGTGAGCTTAAGAACTGGCGGCCAATTGCTTTACTTTCCACAGATTACAAAATACTGTCTAAGGCACTAGCCAGCAGATTGAGTACAGTCATGGCAGAAGTCGTCCACCTGGATCAAACATATTGTGTGCCAGGTCGATCCATCTTTGACAATGTCCATCTTGTTAGGGGTGTTTTTGAAGTCTCTAAAATGTTTGATCTTAAAACTGGTCTCATCTCGATCGATCAAGAAAAAGCATTTGATCGTGTGGAGCACGCTTACCTATGGAAGATATTGGCAGCTTTTGGGTTCAACGATAAATTCATTAAAATGATAAGGACGTTGTATTGCAACATTGAAATTGTATGTATTGTGCGCTCCATTCAGAGTTAATAGAGGTGTGCGACAAGGTTGTTCTCTTTCAGGTATGTTGTATGCGCTAGCTATAGAACCGCTGCTGTCTCTTTTAAGAACTAAGCTCTCTGGCTTCTCTGTCCCTCACTGTGATACTGTTTTTAGAATTTCAGCCTATGCCGATGATGTCATCGTCATGGTGAACAAACAGAGAGACATTGATGTGCTCACTGAACTGACCTATCTCTTTGGCTTAATATCATCTGCTAAGGTGAATTGGAATAAAAGCGAAGCTTTTCTTGTGGGAGACTGGGCAGGAGAGCGACTGAAACTTCCTGCTGATCTTGTATGGAAAAGAGACGGGCTCAGATACCTGGGCGTGTATTTGGGAGACCAGAATACCACACGGAAAAACTGGGAGGGGGTCTATGAGAAAGTCAAAGGCCGTCTAAATAGGTGGAAATGGATTCTTCCACACCTGTCCTACAGGGGGCGCATCCTCATTGCCAACAACCTGGCTGCGTCATCCTTATGGCACAAACTGATGTGTATCGATCCACCAACAGACTTTTTGGCCACCATTCAAGCGTTGCTGGTTGACTTCTTTTGGGACAATCTCCATTGGACTCCCCAGTGCATGCTTTACCTGCCAAAAGACGAAGGGGGACAAGGGCTTATACACCTATCCAGCAGAGTCGCAGCTTTCCGTCTAATGTTTGTACAACGTTTCCTAACAGGTCCTAAAGATCTACTGTGGCGGCCGTTGGTCAGTCTGATCCTTCAGTCAGCTGGGGGCTTAGGAATGAGCAACACCCTGTTTCTGACGGACCCAAAGAGGCTGGACACTTCTAGATTGCCCTCTTTCTTTAGAGGAATGTTCCTGGTTTTAAATTTCTTCAGCATACACAGAACTTGTCTCAGTGCATCACTTTACTGGCTCTTGGAAGAGCCCCTGATCCATGGGTCACGTTTTGACATCTCTGAGGGTAACAAACCCACACTGTCAAGAATACTATGTGATGCTGGTGTTGTTAAGTTCAGACACTTACAGCTCGTTTCGACCAACGCGGTGCCGGTGCTGGTGCCGTGCCCAGCACCGGTTCTATGCTTTTCGACCAATACACGACTGGTGCCGGTGCCCAAAAAACTCGGCACCGTCGGCTCCGCGAAGTTGCTGGGCCAGAGTTGAGCACCACAAACGTCACTATGGCTGTTGCTACAGCAACCACACAGCTTTGGCAACGTCATTTCTGTTTTTAGCTTTAGCAACATCGTAAACAAACCCAGCAACAAAATGACTAGCTCTAGTAGCACTATCGGTGCTACTCAAGAAAAAAGCACGACATCGTGGTCCGTGGAGGAGACAAATGCATTAATAACTGAGGTCACGTGACCAAAACGAAACCTAAGCGATTGTTATGAACTGAAGGCAGAAGTTGAAATGTACTGTTAACAGTAAAATTCTACTCAGTACTGAACCCTATGGAAATGCGTGCTGGTGCTGGAGCCGGTGCCGGCCGAGGCCAGTTCGGCTCCAGCACCAGCTCCAGCACCAGCACGGCCCTGGTCGAAAAGCAGTATTAGTGGACTGTGCAGGTTCTGACCTGTCCTCTTCCCAAAAACTAGCGACCCGTTTAGGTCTCAGATCAACGCGGATTGTGAACAAACATCTACAAAGATGGAAAGCGTTGTTGACAACAATGGAGAGGGGGATGCTAAGACAGTTTGGTTTAGGGCTTGCCTCCCCAAACAAAGATTATCCTTTGTGCGCTTATTTGTTTGCCCAAAATAAAGGGTTGCACAGGAGCCCTCTTAGAGGACAAAGACTAAATTAAAATTGTTTTAACTGAGTCTTGCGGTAAATCTTTGTACAAAGCCTGTGTACTTGTTTTTAATATGCAAAAGCTCAATGTCAGAGTCGACACCCCGTGGCCTGATGTTCTGATGTTGGGTGACAATGTAAAACCTGAATGGAGGGCACTCTATAAGCCACCGCTAAGGAAACAATTACGCAACTTGCAGTGGAGGGTCTCCATGGCATCAGGGCAACCAATGCTTTTGTCTCCATTATAAACCCGGGAATCAGTCAAGACTGCCCTTTTTGCTTCCATAGGGAAACTGTGTTTCATTTCTTTGCGCATTGCTCAAGGTTATCTCCTCTGTTCAGTCTTTTGGCAACCATGTTTTTTTCCTGTGGTGAAGTTTTTTCGTTGCAGACTTTTATCTTTGGGTACAGGTATGTGCAGAAAAACAGGTCAAAATGCCAGTTAATTCATTTTATCTTGGGCAGGCAAAAATGGCCATATATATCAGCCGAAGAAACAAGATCGCTACAAACTTGAACTGTAACACCATAAGTGTGTTCTCAAAGTTAGTAAAGTCCAGAATTCTTATTGATTTTCTTTTCTATAAGTACATGAAAGACCTTGATGCATTTGTTGACAAATGGTGTTATGGCGATGTTCTCTGCTCTGTTCATGAAGAGGAAATAACATTTTGTTCTACTTTGCTGTGAGATGTATGGACACAGTTTTTGTTTCTTTGTTATTTATTATTATTATTATTTTATTTCGGTTTTTGTACCTTGGTATACTCATTTGCTGACGTTCCTCTCTTGATCTGAAACAATTGTAAAATAAAGCGTTTTCAAAATTCAAATTCTCTCTCTCTCTCGCTCGCTCGCTCCTCCAGCTCTCTCTATCTCTCTCTCTCTCTCTCTCTCTCTCGCTCTCTCTCTCTCTCTCTCTCTCTCTCTCTCTCTCGCTCGCTCCTCCAGCCCTCTGCTCTCTCTCTCTCTCTCTCTCTTCCAGCCCTCTGCTCTCTCTCTCTCTCTCTCTTCCAGCCTACTGCTCTCTCTCTCTCTCTCGCTCTCTCTCTCTCTCTCTCTCTCTCTCTCTTCCAGCCTACTGCTCTCTCTCTCTCTCTCGCTCTCTCTCTCTCTCTCTCTCTCTCTCCTCCAGCCCTCTGCTCTCTCTCTCTCTCCAGCCCTCTGCTCTCTCTCTCTCTCTCTCTCTCTCCTCCAGCCCTCTGCTCTCTCTCTCTCTCTCTCTCTCTCTCTCTCTCTCTCTCTCTCTCTCTCTCTCTCTTTCTCTCTCTCTCTCTCTTCCAGCCCTCTGCTCTCTCTCTCTCTCTCTCCTCCAGCCTCTGCTCTCTCTCTCTCTCTCTCTCTCTCTCTCTCTCTCTCTCTCTTCCATCCCTCTGCTCTCTCTCTCTCTCTCTCTTCCAGCCCTCTGCTCTCTCTCTCTCTCTCTCTCTCTCTCTCTCTCTCTCTCTCTCTCTCTCTCTCTCTCTCTCTCTCTCCTCCAGCCCACTGCTCTCTCTCTCTCTCTCTCTCTCTCTCTCTCTCTCTCTTCCAGCCCTCTGCTCTCTCTCTCTCTCTCTCTCTCTCTCTCCTCCAGCCCACTGCTCTCTCTCTCTCCTCCAGCCCTCTGCTCTCTCTCTCTCTCTCTCTCTCTCCTCCAGGCCCTCTGCTCTCTCTCTCTCCTCCAGCCCTCTGCTCTCTCTCTCTCTCTCTCTCTCTCTCTCTCTCTCTCTCTCTCTCTCTCTCTCTCTCTCTCTCTCTCTCTCTCTTTCTCTCTCTCTCTCTCTTCCAGCCCTCTGCTCTCTCTCTCTCTCTCTCCTCCAGCCCTCTGCTCTCTCTCTCTCTCTCTCTCTCTCTCTCTCTCTCTCTCTCTCTCTCTCTCTCTCTCTCTCTCTCTTCCATCCCTCTGCTCTCTCTCTCTCTCTCTCTTCCAGCCCTCTGCTCTCTCTCTCACTCTCTCTCTCTCTCTCTCTCTCTCTCTCTCTCTCTCTCTCTCTCTCTCTCTCTCTCTCTCCTCCAGCCCACTGCTCTCTCTCTCTCTCTCTCTCTCTCTCTCTCTCTCTCTTCCAGCCCTCTGCTCTCTCTCTCTCTCTCTCTCTCTCTCTCTCTCTCCTCCAGCCCACTGCTCTCTCTCTCTCTCTCTCTTCCAGCCCTCTGCTCTCTCTCTCTCTCTCTCTCTCTCCTCCAGCCCTCTGCTCTCTCTCTCTCTCTCTCTCTCTCTCTCCTCCAGCCCACTGCTCTCTCTCTCTCTCTCTCTCTCTCCTCCAGCCCTCTGCTCTCTCTCTCTCTCTCTCTCTCTCTCTCTCTCCTCCAGCCCTCTGCTCTCTCTCTCTCTCTCTCTCTCTCTCTCCTCCAGCCCTCTGCTCTCTCTCTCTCTCTCTCTCTCCTCCAGCCCTCTGCTCTCTCTCTCTCTCTCTCTCTCTCTCTCTCTCTCCTCCAGCCCTCTGCTCTCTCTCTCTCGCTCTCTCTCTCCTCCAGCCCTCTGCTCTCTCTCTCTCTCTCTCTCTCTCTCTCTCCTCCAGCCCTCTGCTCTCTCTCTCTCTCTCTCTCTCTCTCTCCTCCAGCCCTCTGCTCTCTCTCTCTCTCTCTCTCTCCTCCAGCCCTCTGCTCTCTCTCTCTCTCTCTCTCTCTCTCTCTCTCCTCCAGCCCTCTGCTCTCTCTCGCTCTCTATCTCTCTCTCTCTCTCTCCTCCAGCCCTCTGCTCTCTCTCGCTCTCTATCTCTCTCTCTCTCTCTCTCTCTCTCTCTCTCTCTCTCTCTCCTCCAGCCCTCTGCTCTCTCTCTCTCGCTCTCTCTCTCCTCCAGCCCTCTGCTCTCTCTCTCTCTCTCTCTCTCTCTCTCTCTCCTCCAGCCCTCTGCTCTCTCTCGCTCTCTATCTCTCTCTCTCTCTCTCTCTCTCGCTCTCTCTCTCCTCCAGCCCTCTGCTCTCTCTCGCTCTCTATCTCTCTCTCTCTCTCTCTCTCTCTCTTCCAGCCCTCTGCTCTCTCTCGCTTTCTCTCTCCTCCAGCCCTCTGCTCTCTCTCGCTCTCTCTCTCTCTCTCTCTCTCTCTCTCTCTCTCTCTCTCTCCCTCTCTCTCTCAGTGCATGCTGGGAGTGAGTCTGTGGAGCGTGTGGTGAGTTCGCTGAGAGTTTGTGAGTTTTCTGACTGTTTTTCTCTGTTTTTTCACGATGTAATTGTGATGTAAGGGATTAGTGGTTGTTGTCCGGGTAGTTTTAGGGGTTTTTGGTGTGTTTTTAGCCCCTTTCACACTGCCGAATAACCCGCGTTTAATTCGCGAATTTAGCGTGTCCGCTGTTGTGTTCACACTGCCGACCCGGGCTGCCACATCAACTCGACTCGCCTTTCGACCCGCGTCGGACCCTAGTCTTTTTGCCGAGCCGAGTTTGGTGTGAACGCAATCTACGCGGGTCGGACGTGGGCGTGACGTGAGGAGTTTAAAAGACAGAATGGACAGCTGATTCAGAACAACAGCGACAGGTGAGGACAAGTTTTACTCTGTTTTAGCCTACATCAAGTTGGAGACATTTTTTAATATGGCCAACTGGGGAGACAAGGAGGTCCGCGAGCTCCTCAGCCTCCGAGCAGAGGACGTTATTTACCGCCACATTTCGGGGACGGTGAAGGATGGACCTCTGCTGGAAGGGCTGGCGAGAAAGATGGGAGAGCGCGGTTTCCCACGCAGCAAGACTGCATTGCAAAAACGAGTCCTCAAGGTGTCCCGCCATCGTTTGTTTGAAAAATTTGATGCAGACGGGTGTATTTAACCCTACCTCCGACGCATGGCTTGTGCCTACGTCATTGTACACGCCCAGCATTTTATGTGTTTCGTGTGACGCTCTGCCACTAGGCCACGCCCCCTGAACTCGGCTTCAGGCGACACGGGTCACCCTGACACGCCAAGCGTTCACATTGCTCGACGCGGATCGAAGGTGCAATTTGGACCCGCTAAGATAGCGGGTCTCAGTGTGAAAGGGGGTTTTGGTGTAGTTTGGTGGAGGGTTAGCCGTGTTTCACGGCGGGGATGGCGTCCGCGGAGACGCCTTCCCTTTCGATCCGGCACGGGGTGCGGGTTCAGCCCGACGCGGCGGTACCGGTGGAAGAGGTTCTCCTGGCTGTGGGAGACCAGGTGGGACACGCCAACCTGTCCTACGCCTCCAGAATGAACAAAGGAGTGGTGGTTTTTGTAAAAGAGGAGCGATTGGTGGCTGATTTGGTGGCGAGCGGTGTGACGGTGAACGGGTTGTACCTGCAGGTTTCCCCACTCGCCGTGCCTTCCACCCGGGTCACCGTCTCCGGTGTTCCCCCGTTTATTCCCAACGAGGCGCGGGATGGAGTGTGAGTCGGACTCTGACTGTGTGTCTATTGCAGATTCACAGTCATTGAGTGGAGATCTTTACACTCTGGAAGACATTAATACTTTCCTCGATGAAACCTTTGGGCAGTCTGTGAAGGTGACTGATTATTTCTCAGATCCAGAAAAGTTTTTAAAAAGCGCACTAACGTTACAGAAAATTGTTGGAGTCGACAACCTTGATGAAAAGAAACGTTTTCGTCTAAAAAAACACATGACCTCTATCAGAAAGATGCTAAGACTCAAAACAAGAAAAGGATTAAGAAAGATAAGATAATGACGATGAAGAATGTGGCACACAACTGTATCCTCTGACTGCTCTCTCTACCGTTTCTTTTCACCTCTTTTCTGCCTCTTATGAGTAAGCTGAGGGTAGCATCTTTAAATATTAACGGTGGGAGGGATCAACACAAGAGGGCGCTAGTTTCAGAGATGGTTTCTCAAAAGAAACTAGATGTAATTTTCTTACAGGAGACACACAGTACTATAGATAACGAGGTAGACTGGGGTCTGGGGTGGAGAGGCCTGTACACTCTGTCACATGGCACCAACCTGTCTGCAGGTGTGGCCACCCTGTTTTCTCCAGGGCTGGACGTCAGAATCACCTCTACCACAGAGATCATTGCAGGCAGGGCTTTAGCTGTTAAAGCAGAGATTCAGGGTTTCATCTTCTGTCTGATAAATGTCTATGCTCCCAATCAGGGCTCAGACAGATTGGACCTTTTCCAGAGGATCTCTGTGTTTGTGAAGCAGTGTGCTCAGGATGAGTGTGTAGTCATGGGGGGAGACAGAGTTCACACTCGACAGGATAGGACAGGAGCCTCATCTACAGTCTGCTGCAGCATTATCTCGGCTGGGAGCAGAGCTGGGTGTGGTGGATGTATGGAGGGTTAAACATCCTCACACAAAGTAGTACACGTGGGTGAAGGTGGTGGATGGGGCTATGAGTGCAGCCAGGCTGGATAGGGTTTACATGTCACACGTTTTCAGCAATAGATTACTGAACAGTTTTATTTACCCGGTTGGTTTTACTGATCATCACCTAGTCACTTTTGACTTTCATATTTCACAAACACCCAAACGCAGCTCTTACTGGCATTTCAACATAAAGCTCCTTCAGGACACTGATTTTTGCCAAAGATTTGAGGTTTTCTGGGGAGTCTGGAGAGGGAGGAAGAGGGATTTTGAGTCTCTTAGTCAGTGGTGGGAGGTTGGGAAAGCACACATCAGAGCTTTCTGTCAGCAGTACACCAGCCACTCAACCATACGAGTTAAACGAGCCATACAACACTTCGAAGAAGAAATCAGGGACCTGGAAAACAATTTTTGCACGCACAACAACACAGATAGTCACACATTGAAACAAAAGAGACAGGAACTGAGCACTTTTTTACGGGTGTGTTTGGTACGGCGGTGTGTTTTTGGTGTAGTTTGGTGGAGGGTTAGCCGTGTTTCACGGCGGGGATGGCGTCCGCGGAGACGCCTTCCCTTTCGATCCGGCACGGGGTGCGGGTTCAGCCCGACGCGGCGGTACCGGTGGAGGAGGTTCTCCTGGCTGTGGGAGACCAGGTGGGACACGCCAACCTGTCCTACGCCTCCAGAATGAACAAAGGAGTGGTGGTTTTTGTAAAAGAGGAGCGATTGGTGGCCGATTTGGTGGCGAGCGGTGTGACGGTGAACGGGTTGTACCTGCAGGCGTCCCCGCTCGCCGTACCCTCCACCCGGGTCACCGTCTCCGCTGTTCCCCCGTTTATTCCCAACGAGGCGCTGGAGCAAGAGCTGCAGCGTTTCGGTAAGATGGCGAGCGGCTTCAGGACGGTGGGTTTGGGCTGTAAAAGTGTCAAACTGAGACATGTCCAGTCTTTCCGCCGACAGGTGTTTATGTTCCTCACCTGTCCGTCACAGACGCTGGACGTGTCCTTCAAGGTGAGACACGGTGACGGACTGTACATGGTGTACGCCAGCACTGGGAACATGAAATGTTTCGAGTGCGGGGATGTGGGGCACAAGCGGGTAGCCTGTCCTCACAGGCCCGCTGAAAAACGCTCCCACACCGCCGAGGTGTCCGGAGATGAGGCTGCGGCGGCTGCCGCTGAACGGCGGAGCGGCCCCGCTCCTCCGATAGAGTCTGATGGAGGAGAGACCTCCAGGAGACGGACTGAGGAGCAGCCAGCTGAGACAGCAGCTGAGGACAGCTCGGCTGTTTCAGAGAGAACACCAGGAGAAGCAGAGGAGGTGCAGACAGGAGCAGAGGAGGTGCAGACAGGAGCAGAGGAGGTGCAGACAGGAGTAGAGGAGGTGCAGACAGGAGTAGAGGAGGTGCAGACAGGAGCAGAGGAGGTGCAGACAGGAGCAGAGGAGGGCAGACAGGAGCAGAGGAGGTGCAGATAGGAGCAGAGGAGGTGCAGACAGGAGTAGAGGAGGTGCAGACAGGAGCAGAGGAGGTGCAGATAGGAGCAGAGGAGGTGCAGATAGGAGCAGAGGAGGTGCAGACAGGAGCAGAGGAGGTGCAGACAGGAGCAGAGGAGGGCAGACAGGAGCAGAGGAGGTGCAGACAGGAGCAGAGGAGGGCAGACAGGAGCAGAGGAGGTGCAGACAGGAGCTGAGGAGGTGCAGACAGGAGCAGAGGAGGTGCAGGGAGGGCAGACAGGAGTGGAGGAGGTGCAGACAGGAGCAGAGGAGGTGCAGGGAGGGCAGACAGGAGTAGAGGAGGTGCAGACAGGAGCAGAGGAGGTGCAGACAGGAGCAGAGGAGGTGCAGACAGGAGCAGAGGAGGTGAAGACAGGAGCAGAGGAGGTGCAGACAGGAGCAGAGGAGGTGCAGGGAGGGCAGACAGGAGCAGAGGAGGTGCAGACAGGAGTAGAGGAGGGCAGACAGGAGTAGAGGAGGTGCAGACAGGAGCAGAGGAGGTGCAGACAGGAGCAGAGGAGGTGCAGACAGGAGTAGAGGAGTGCAGACAGGAGCAGAGGAGGTGCAGACAGGAGCAGAGGAGGTGCAGACAGGAGCAGAGGAAGTGCAGACAGGAGCAGAGGAGGTGCAGACAGGAGCAGAGGAGGGCAGACAGGAGCAGAGGAGGTGCAGACAGGAGCAGAGGAGGTGCAGACAGGAGCAGAGGAGGTGCAGACAGGAGCAGAGGAGGGCATACAGGAGCAGAGGAGGGGCAGACAGGAGCAGAGGAGGGCAGACAGGAGCAGAGGAGGTGCAGACAGGAGCAGAGGTGCAGACAGGAGTAGAGGAGGTGCAGACAGGAGCAGAGGAGGTGAAGACAGGAGCAGAGGAGGTGCAGACAGGAGCAGAGGTGCAGACAGGAGTAGAGGAGGTGCAGACAGGAGCAGAGGAGGTGAAGACAGGAGCAGAGGAGGTGCAGACAGGAGCAGAGGAGGTGAAGACAGGAGCAGAGGAGGTGCAGACAGGAGCAGAGGAGGTGCAGGGAGGGCAGACAGGAGCAGAGGAGGTGCAGACAGGAGCAGAGGAGGTGCAGACAGGAGCAGAGGAGGTGCAGACAGGAGCAGAGGAGGTGAAGACAGGAGCAGAGGAGGTGCAGGGAGGGCAGACAGGAGCAGAGGAGGTGCAGACAGGAGTAGAGGAGGTGCAGACAGGAGCAGAGGAGGTGCAGACAGGAGCAGAGGAGGTGCAGACAGGAACAGAGGAGGTGCAGACAGGAGCAGAGGAGGTGCAGACAGGAGCAGAGGAGGTGCAGACAGGAGCAGAGGAGGTGCACACAGGAGCAGAGGAGGTGCACACAGGAGCAGAGGAGGTGCAGACAGGAGCAGAGGAGGTGCAGGGAGGGCAGACAGGAGTAGAGGAGGTGCAGACAGGAGTAGAGGAGGTGCAGACAGGAGCAGAGGAGGTGCACACAGGAGCAGAGGAGGTGCAGACAGGAGCAGAGGAGGTGCACACAGGAGCAGAGGAGGTGCAGACAGGAGCAGAGGAGGTGCAGACAGGAGCAGAGGAGGTGCAGACAGGAGTAGAGGAGGTGCAGACAGGAGCAGAGGAGGGCAGACAGGAGCAGAGGAGGGCAGACAGGAGCAGAGGAGGTGCACACAGGAGCAGAGGAGGTGCAGACAGGAGCAGAGGAGGGCAGACAGGAGCAGAGGAGGTGCAGACAGGAGCAGAGGAGGTGAAGACAGGAGCAGAGGAGGGGCAGACAGGAGCAGAGGAGGTGAAGACAGGAGCAGAGGAGGTGAAGACAGGAGCAGAGGAGGTGCAGACAGGAGCAGAGGAGGTGCAGGGAGGGCAGACAGGAGCAGAGGAGGTGCAGACAGGAGCAGAGGAGGTGCAGACAGGAGCAGAGGAGGTGAAGACAGGAGCAGAGGAGGTGCAGACAGGAGCAGAGGAGGTGCAGGGAGGGCAGACAGGAGCAGAGGAGGTGCAGACAGGAGTAGAGGAGGTGCAGACAGGAGCAGAGGAGGTGCAGACAGGAACAGAGGAGGTGCAGACAGGAGCAGAGGAGGTGCAGACAGGAGCAGAGGAGGTGAAGACAGGAGCAGAGGAGGTGCAGACAGGAGCAGAGGAGGTGCAGACAGGAGCAGAGGAGGTGCAGACAGGAGCAGAGGAGGTGCAGACAGGAGTAGAGGAGGTGAAGACAGGAGCAGAGGAGGTGCAGACAGGAGCAGAGGAGGTGCAGGGAGGGCAGACAGGAGCAGAGGAGGTGCAGACAGGAGTAGAGGAGGTGCAGACAGGAGCAGAGGAGGTGCAGACAGGAGTAGAGGAGGTGCAGACAGGAGCAGAGGAGGTGCACACAGGAGCAGAGGAGGTGCAGACAGGAGCAGAGGAGGTGCAGGGAGGGCAGACAGGAGCAGAGGAGGTGCAGACAGGAGTAGAGGAGGTGCAGACAGGAGCAGAGGAGGTACACACAGGAGCAGAGGAGGTGCAGACAGGAGCAGAGGAGGTGCAGACAGGAGCAGAGGAGGTGCAGACAGGAGCAGAGGAGGTGCACACAGGAGCAGAGGAGGTGCAGACAGGAGCAGAGGAGGGGCAGACAGGAGCAGAGGAGGGCAGACAGGAGCAGAGGAGGGGCAGACAGGAGTAGAGGAGGTGCAGACAGGAGCAGAGGAGGTGCAGGGAGGGCAGACAGGAGCAGAGGAGGGCAGACAGGAGCAGAGGAGGGGCAGACAGGAGTAGAGGAGGTGCAGACAGGAGCAGAGGAGGTGCAGGGAGGGCAGACAGGAGCAGAGGAGGGCAGACAGGAGCAGAGGAGGGGCAGACAGGAGCAGAGGAGGTGCAGACAGGAGCAGAGGAGGTGCAGGGAGGGCAGACAGGAGCAGAGGAGGTGCAGACAGGAGTAGAGGAGGTGCAGACAGGAGCAGAGGAGGTGCACACAGGAGCAGAGGAGGTGCAGACAGGAGCAGAGGAGGTGCACACAGGAGCAGAGGAGGTGCAGACAGGAGCAGAGGAGGGCAGACAGGAGCAGAGGAGGGGCAGACAGGAGTAGAGGAGGTGCAGACAGGAGCAGAGGAGGTGCAGACAGGAGCAGAGGAGGTGCAGGGAGGGCAGACAGGAGTAGAGGAGGTGCAGACAGGAGCAGAGGAGGGCAGACAGGAGCAGAGGAGGTGCACACAGGAGCAGAGGAGGTGCAGACAGGAGCAGAGGAGGGCAGACAGGAGCAGAGGAGGTGCAGGGAGGGCAGACAGGAGCAGAGGAGGTGCAGACAGGAGCAGAGGAGGTGCAGGGAGGGCAGACAGGAGTAGAGGAGGTGCAGACAGGAGCAGAGGAGGGCAGACAGGAGCAGAGGAGGTGCACACAGGAGCAGAGGAGGTGCAGACAGGAGTAGAGGAGGTGCAGACAGGAGCAGAGGAGGTGCAGGGAGGGCAGACAGGAGCAGAGGAGGTGCAGACAGGAGTAGAGGAGGTGCAGACAGGAGCAGAGGAGGTGCACACAGGAGCAGAGGAGGTGCAGACAGGAGCAGAGGAGGTGCAGGGAGGGCAGACAGGAGCAGAGGAGGTGCAGACAGGAGTAGAGGAGGTGCAGACAGGAGCAGAGGAGGTACACACAGGAGCAGAGGAGGTGCAGACAGGAGCAGAGGAGGTGCAGACAGGAGCAGAGGAGGTGCAGACAGGAGCAGAGGAGGTGCACACAGGAGCAGAGGAGGTGCAGACAGGAGCAGAGGAGGGGCAGACAGGAGCAGAGGAGGGCAGACAGGAGCAGAGGAGGGGCAGACAGGAGTAGAGGAGGTGCAGACAGGAGCAGAGGAGGTGCAGGGAGGGCAGACAGGAGCAGAGGAGGGCAGACAGGAGCAGAGGAGGGGCAGACAGGAGTAGAGGAGGTGCAGGCAGGAGCAGAGGAGGTGCAGGGAGGGCAGACAGGAGCAGAGGAGGGCAGACAGGAGCAGAGGAGGGGCAGACAGGAGCAGAGGAGGTGCAGACAGGAGCAGAGGAGGTGCAGGGAGGGCAGACAGGAGCAGAGGAGGTGCAGACAGGAGTAGAGGAGGTGCAGACAGGAGCAGAGGAGGTGCACACAGGAGCAGAGGAGGTGCAGACAGGAGCAGAGGAGGTGCAGACAGGAGCAGAGGAGGTGCACACAGGAGCAGAGGAGGTGCAGACAGGAGCAGAGGAGGGCAGACAGGAGCAGAGGAGGGGCAGACAGGAGTAGAGGAGGTGCAGACAGGAGCAGAGGAGGTGCAGACAGGAGCAGAGGAGGTGCAGGGAGGGCAGACAGGAGTAGAGGAGGTGCAGACAGGAGCAGAGGAGGGCAGACAGGAGCAGAGGAGGTGCACACAGGAGCAGAGGAGGTGCAGACAGGAGCAGAGGAGGTGCAGACAGGAGCAGAGGAGGGCAGTGGTGGACACAGCGGTGGAGGACAGGCAGCAGAGTCTGACCAAAGTCAGGCTGCCGGTGTGGAGGTGAGGAGGGGGGAGGCAGGTGTGACTGTGGGTGAGGAGGAGGATGGGATGGAGGATGATTCAGGCTCGGACTGTGTGTCTGTAGCAGACTCACAGTCTCTGGGTGGGGACATGTACACACTGGAAGATGTCAACAGTTTTTTAGATGAAACTTTTGGACAATCTATAAAAGTCACTGATTTTTTTTCCGGATCCAGACAAATTCATAAATTCTGTCACTACACTACAGAAGATGGTCGGACTCGACATCTTGGATAAGAAGAAACGTTTCAGACTAAAGAAACATGTGACTGCTTTAAGAAAAACAATAAAAACAAAGAAAGGAAAAGAAAAGGGTCCAAACGGTTAAGAGCGCATATGATGATGATGATGATGAATGTGGTGCACCTTCTACTGCTCCTTCTGTCCTTTCCTGTCTCTATCTCTCTGCTTCCAATGGATGAACTAAAAATAGGATCTCTAAACATAAACGGAGGGAGAGACCAACATAAAAGAGAACTAGTGTCTCAGATGGTCTCAGACAAAAAACTAGACATCATTTTCTTGCAGGAGACCCACAGTGACACGAACAACGAGGTGGACTGGGGTCTGTGGTGGAGAGGTCATCAAACTTTATCTCATGGCACTAACCTGTCTGCAGGTGTGGCCATTTTGGATTTTAACGTCACCTCCACCTCTGAGATCATGGCAGGCAGAGCTGTGGCTGTCAAAGCCCAGATTCAGGGTTTAAGTTTCTGCCTCCTTAACATTTATGCCCCAAATCAGGGCTCAGAGAGACTGGACTTGTTTCAGCAGGTCTCTGCCTTTGTGAAGCAGTGCAGTCAGGATGACTGCTTAGTGATGGGAGGGGACTGGAACTGCACGACCGATTTCACCCTGGACAGGACCGAACAGGAGCCCCACGAGCAGTCTGCTGCAGCCTGGAGGCAGCTGGGAGCGGAGGTGGGGGTGGTGGACGCGTGGAGGGTCAAACATCCAACCGACAGACAGTACACATGGGTGAAGGTGGGGGATGGGGGGGTGAGTGCAGCCAGGTTAGACAGGGTTTACATTTCACAGCTGTATAGAAATAGATTATTAAACAGTCACATTTATCCTGTAGGTTTCACCGACCACCATTTAGTCACGTTAGATTTTCACATCACACAAACACCCAAACACAGCTCACATTGGCACTTTAACGTTAAGCTGCTGCACAACAAAGATTTTTGTAAAAAGTTTGAGGCTTTCTGGGAAATTTGGAGGGGGAGGAAGGGTGAATTTCAGTCTTTAGCCCCTTTCACACTGCGACCCGCTATCTTAGCGGGTCCAAATTGCACCTTCGACCCGCGTCGAGCAATGTGAACGCTTGGCGTGTTGGTGACCCGTGTCGCCTGAAGCCGAGTTCAGGGGGCGTGGCCTAGTGGCAGAGCGTCACACGAAACACATAAAATGCTGGGCGTGTACAATGACGTAGGCACAAGCCATGCGTCGGAGGTAGGGTGAAATACACCCGTCTGCATCAAATTTTTCAAACAAACGATGGTGGGACACCTTGAGAACTCGTTTTTGCAATCCAGTTCATGGAGATGTTACTTCACGATGCGTCTTGCTGCGTGGGAAACGGCGCTCTCCCATCTTTCTCACCAGCTCTTCCAGCAGAGGTCCATCCTTCACCGTCCCCGACATGTGGCGGAAAATAACGTCCTCTGCTCGGAGGCTGAGGAGCTCGCGGACCTCCTTGTCTCCCCAGTTGGCCATATTAAAAAATGTCTCCAACTTGATGTAGGCTAAAACAGAGTGAAACTTGTCCTCACCTGTCGCTGTTGTTCTGAATCAGCTGTCCATTCTGTCTTTTAAACTCCTCACGTCACGCCCACGTCCGACCCGCGTAGATTGCGTTCACACCAAACTCGGCTCGGCAAAAAGACTAGGGTCCGACGCGGGTCGAAAGGCGAGTCGAGCTGACGCGGCAGCCCGGGTCGGCAGTGTGAACACAACAGCGGACACGCTAAATTCGCGAATTAAACATGGGTTATTCGGCAGTGTGAAAGCGGCTTTTGAGTCAGTGGTGGGAGGTAGGTAAGGCACATATCAGGGTTTTCTGTCAGCAGTACACCAGTCACTCCACAACACAGATCAGAAGGACCATACAGCACTTAGAGCAGGACATCAGGGACATGCAGGACAGACTGCATACACACCACAGCACAGACACACACACACTGCAGCAGAAGAGACAGGAACTCAGCAGGTTTTTACAGGAGAGGGTTAAAGGGGCTTTAGTTGGGGCACGTTTCACCACCGTCCGGGACATGGACGCCCCCAACTCTTTCTTTTTCAACCTGGAAAAATCCGTCTCACGGAGAAAGCAGATGGTCTGTCTCCGCCTGCCGAACGGAATAACAACTACGCACCAGGGTGAGATGAGGAGGCATGCTGTGGACTTTTACAGTACCCTCTTCAGAGCGGAGGACGTCGACAGAGGGTGCCAGGATGAGCTGCTGCCTGCAGCTCAGCTGAGCCCTGAGGACAGGGTCTCCCTGGACGCCCACCTTTCGCTGGAGGAGCTGACCACTGCAGTGGGACAGTTGGCCCCTGGTCGGGCTCCAGGTCTGGACGGTCTACCTGCAGACTTTCTTAAACACTTTTGGAGGCTTTTGGGTCCTGACCTGTGGGAGGTGCTGCAGGAGGTTTCAGGGACAGGTCTGCTGCCGGCCTCCTGCAGGAGCGCCGTTCTCTCTTTAATCCCCAAAAAAGGGGATCTGGCGCTTTTAAAAAATTGGAGACCTGTGGCTTTATTGTGCACAGACTATAAACTATTATCTAAGGTGCTTGCTGGACGGGATCATCCACAGGGACCAGTCCTGCTGTGTCCCGGACAGGTCCATTATGGACAACTTGTTTTTAATGAGGGACTTGTTTGATGTATGTAAATTGTATAGTTTTGACATCGGGGTGGTTTCACTGGATCAGGAAAAAGCGTTTGACAGGGTGGATCATGGTTTTCTTTTTAGCACCTTAAGGGCTTTTGGTTTTGGTGCAGGGTTTTTGTCACTGCTGGGTTTGTTGTGTACAGATGCTTGTTGTTTGGTGAAGGTGGGTGGAGGACTGAGCTGTCCAGTAAAGGTGAGGAGGGGGATTAGACAGGGCTGTCCTATCTCTGGACAGCTCTACACTTTAGCTATTGAACCCCTCCTTTGTAGACTAAGGTCCAAAATAAAAGGAATACTGTTACCTGGTTTACCTCAGCGCCCTCCACTGGTGTTATCAGCTTATGCTGATGATATCAACGTGTTCATAAGGGACCAGGCAGACATAGAAAACCTGACAGAAAGCCTCACACTGTACCAGAAAGCTTCCTCTGGCAAAGTCAACTGGGACAAGAGTGAAGCTTTACTAACCGGGCAGTGGACAGACAGACAGACAGACAGACACCAAAGCTACCAGGAGACCTGGGCTGGGGAAGACAGGGACTCAGGGTTTTAGGCGTCTTTCTAGGGACTGAGGAGTACGAGAGGAAGAACTGGGAGGGTGTTCTGGAGAAGGTGTGTGCCAGACTAACCAAATGGAAATGGTTGCTCCCTCAGCTCTCCTACAGGGGCCGGGTCCTCATTGCTAATAACTTGGTCGCCTCGGCCCTTTGGCACAGGCTGACTGTCTTACCTCCACCAAGAGGCCTGATTGAGGAAATCCAAAAAAAAGATTGTGGATTTTTTCTGGTCTGGGCAGCACTGGACTCGAGCTGCTGTCCTGTATCTGCCGGTGCAGGAGGGGGGACAAGGACTGGTGGACATCGCGTCTCGTGTTGCAGCACTCAGACTGCAGACTGCCCAAAGGCTGCTCTATACTGTCGGTCTGCCATGGACGGACACAGCCTGTCTCCTGCTGAGGACAGCTGGACGACTCGGCTATGATAAACATTTGTTCCTGGTCCAGCCTCAGACTCTTGATTTAACTGGATTAACATCTTTCTACCGGTCGGTACTCCAGGCCTGGCAGATTTTAACATCGAAACGGAAGACTGGGACTAAACCGGGGATGTGGATTTTTGAAGAGCCACTCTTTGGGAACATTGGCATCACCTCTCAGGTCCTGTCTTCTGCCAGCCTGAGAGTCCGGCTGAGAGAGGCTGGACTGGTGAAACTTGGCCAT
The DNA here is from genome assembly GCF_027942865.1 of Odontesthes bonariensis. Classification (NCBI taxonomy): domain Eukaryota; kingdom Metazoa; phylum Chordata; class Actinopteri; order Atheriniformes; family Atherinopsidae; genus Odontesthes; species Odontesthes bonariensis. The sequence continues at coordinate 2,770,509 of NC_134514.1, forward strand.
CTAACGAAGGGATCCGTCCCTCACCTTGCAGACCTGCTATGCATCAGGTCCACCAGAGTGCTGCTCAGGCTGGTGGAGGAGGTCTGTGTTTCCCTGCCAGCAGGTCTCAGGGCGTTTGCTGAGAACCGGACTCTATCTGACCAATGGGATGATGAATGCGAGTATGTTTTTCCCTCCCTGGCTGTGTCTCCAGCGGTGGGACGATGGCAGCCGGAGGAGGACGACCTGCTGAGTCTGAAGACCACAGAGTCCACAGACTTTGAGACTCTCTGGGGAAGAAAGACATCTACTTCCTCAGCATTAAGGTCTTAAACTTACGCTCGCTGGCAGGGGTGAAGGTGTCGAGGTGGACTGAGGTCTTTGGCGTGAGATCCTCCCCGAAGGGCTGTTGGCGGTCCCTGTACAAACCTGTCCACAAACGGACAGGAGACCTCCAGTGGAGGATTGTACACGGGGCCATTGCTACAAACAGATATCTGGTGCACCTTGATCCGAACACGGGGGACGGCTGTCCTTTCTGCTCCCAGTCAGAAACAGTCTTCCATCTCTTTGTCCAGTGTCCCAGACTGGAGGCGCTGTTCAGACACCTTCAGAGGTGGTTTAGGGGGTTTGGTCAGGTGTTTTCTTTTGGTCTTCTTATTTTTGGGCCACAATATCGTCCCAAAGAGAAGTCTGTCCACCAACTGATTAATTTTATTTCAGGGACAGCTAAGTTGGCCATATGGAAGACCAGGAAAAACAGGGTCAGAGGTCAGGGGTCAGAAGACGTGGTGGCCATGGTGACTGAGCTGCTGGCAGCTCGGTTAAGAGTAGAATTCAGTTTTTATAAACTGACGGAAAAAACCCAGGAGTTCATGAACATGTGGGGAGTGAAGGACGTCCTGTGCTCAGTCAGAGGACACTCTCTGATCCTCAACTTTTAAAAAGTTTGTTGGTTTGTTTGTTTTTGTTTTGTAGATAGAAACTGTAAATAGAAGAACCAGGAATAAAGGTTGATTTAAAATCATAAAAAAAATCTCTCTCTCCTCCAGCCCTCTGCTCTCTCGCTCTCTCTCTCTCTCTCTCTCTCTCTCTCTCTCTAGCCCTCTGCGCTCTCGTCGTTGACTGCTACGCGGCATTGCTACGCGGCATTGCAACGCGGCATTGCAACGCGGCATTGCAACGCGGCGTTGCTATGCCTACCCCGCTCTGCTGCAATTCATCACGGGTAATGTCGTGGAAGCCAGTATGTTTTTCAACTATTCTCAGCTGGAGACTACATTGCCCGCAAATGCATTGTGCACCCAATGTCAAAACCATTTCTGTCTGGTGATACATGATTTAAGCGGCACCAGCGAGAATACAGGAGGGAGGAACTTTCTCTCGTTGCATTTCAAAAGAGAAAACAGATGTCACTCAGTTTTCAATGGAAAACAAATTCCAACGTTCATTTACAGTGATGTCTGCCGTTCATGACACATAATGTGAACTAATTCACGTTCAAGTTCTTTATTAAAAAATGTGTTGCGTTCAGTTCAACGTTCACGAAAAAATGAGCGTGTTCAATGAACGCGTTCTTTTGAACTCGTTCACGCTCAACACTGATTAACCATTTGTGTTGTAGCAGCTTCATTCGAGTATTAATGGTTTGTGATTGAGCTTTTAACCTTCGTCTTGTGTTAGTTCCCTGTTACCATCCCTTATGTTAACGGGTCGGTTTTGACCCGTGTTTTAATTTAGTTGTAAAATACACTAAAAACAATCATCTATCATCCAATTTGTTTTCTCGTCTCTTGGTTACCTTGTTAGGCTTCCTTATCCATAAAAATATTGGTTTTAATATTTTTGGTGTGGGCCCCTGGACCTTGTTTTTGTCAGTATACCCCTCGATTTCAATTTAAAAAAATGGGTTAGGGTTACCCTAACCCTACCCTAAAACAAAGCAAAATGAGAATCCCCTAAAGCTCACATGATTGGGAGAGGAGCTGGCTGTGAGTGTGTTGGCTGACAGTGAACTTGTGATTTCAGTTTTGGCTCTAATTATTGCTTTATAATCTTATTTTTATGACTGGGTCGAAACCGACCCTAACAACACAAAGGTCTTAATTTCAACAAGAGTATTTTATAATTTAGTGAAAACAATTTCTTTTGTTTTATTTTGTTGAAATAGAGGTTCCTGGCAAAGTCATAAAGCCTTGATGCAATAAACAAATTTATACGGTTATTTTATGCATTTAAAACCTAAAAACCGGGTCGGTGCTGACCCTAACACAAGACGAAGATTAAAAAAGCTGTCGCCCACTCACCTTCTTCAATATCTTCCTTAATATCTAGACTCCATGTCCTCCTTCTGTCATGACTAGATTCCTCATCATGCAAAACAAGTGCTGTATATATTGTAGAAATTTGTCGTTTCCCATTCATGTGTCTTAACACGATGCCCTCAAGGCAGGACAGCGGCGGCTCATGTGTAGTCCGGTGACGCTTTGATAAGATGAAGTGTCTCAGTTGTAAGTATTTAAAAAAGTGTTTTCTTGGAATTGAATATTTCAAACAAAGGTCGTTAAATGTTAGTAAAGTGCCCTGAACATATAAGTCTCCAATTTTTTACACCCCTCTATCGGCCCAAACCTTAAAACCACCATCTGCCCTGCCAGGAGTGAACTGCGCATTATCCCAAATAGGTGAAATTTGAGAGATGGGGGGTGTATCACCAATATGTCTATGAGTTTTAAACCATATATCAATAGAGTTTTTAAGGAAAGGGTTTGTTGTTTTTCAATTTAAAGTTTTAAAATCTGCTGAATATAAGTATAGGCTTAATGGCAGCTTAGATATTGATGCTTGTTCAATATAAACCCATGCTGGAGGAGAGTGTGTGACAAAATAAAACATAGCACTGCACAGCTGGGCGGCCCAGTAATACCACTGTAAACTGGGCATATGGCAAATACAATAATCTGAGTCTTAATCTAGTTTTGTTGTTGTTCCAGATAAACCTGCAAAATACACTATTAATTTCTTTAAAAAAGGACTTTGGCAGTGGTATTGGTAGTGACTGAAACAAATATAAGAATTTCGGCAAGATAGTCATCTTAATTATGTTGATCCGGCCAATCATTGATATTGGCATTGTTGTCCATTTTTCAAATGAGTCTTGTACCTCTCTCATTAACGGCTCATAGTTTGCTTTAATTTTGTATTAATTTGGGGGGTAATCTTAATTCCAAGATAGGTAAAGCCCTCCCTCGCATTAAAAAAGGGTGTGCTCATAACTGGATTAGTTCTTTCGTCTCTGTTCAAGAAAAGTATAGACGATTTTTCATTATTGATACTGTATCCAGAAAACTGACCAAATTTTTTAATTAAATGTAATAATGTCTGGACACTGTTTGATAAGTCTGAGAAAAAAAGAATCACATCGTCTGCATACAAAGATAACCTATGTTCATGATCACCGATTGTTATACCTGACAGATTGACTTCAGCTCTAATGGACATGGCTAAAGGCTCAATGGCCAAAATGAACAATAGTGGGGAGAGAGGACAGCCCTGACGGGTTGACCTCTCTAACGTCTCTACACGTGCTGTAGGGTTGGTGTACAATAATTCTATCCATTTCAGAAATTTCCCCCCAAGTTCATATCGTGGTAACAAATTGAACAAATAAGGCCACTCGATTCTATCAAACGCTTGTCTAGCATCTGGAGATAACAGCGCTGGATCCCTGGTATCATTTTTAGAGTGAATTATGTTGAGGACCCTTCGAATGTTATGAAATCCCTGACGACTCTGTACGAACACATTCTGATCACTATGTACCAAAGAAGAGATATATGGATCTAGCCTTTTAGCAAGAACAATATAATATATTTAATGATAATTTAAGATGCAGCAACATCATTTCCCTTCATGGCTCCATAAAGTCTTGTTGAATCAAGCCCCCCATGACTTCCAACAACAGAAGGAATCTGAAAAAGCTATAAAAACACTAAAAATATACTTTTAAACGACTCACTTGTTGCCTAACCTAATATTCCCAGCAACTCATCCAGCTGTGAGCCCAGAAACAGAAACAGCGGTTTCACAAGCCAAGACTGTGAGGTAACAGTGGTTTAAGCAGGAGTTCCAACATAAAGGAAGATTAAGGGTGTGGGTGACCGTAAGGGTCATCTGGTCCTGGCCGTGAGACATTAAATGCAGTTATAATAATCAAAGTGTTTTTATTGATTTTTCTATTCAAACAACAAACATCACATTAATAAGAAAAATAACAGGACTCAAGACATATGTACAAATATCTGTCTCAGCTATAGACAGATAACAACAAGACAAATCACCCCAATACAAAACATCAAACATACCACCACCCATGTGACCCAGACACTTTAAAATAAATAAACAGCAACAATAAAAAAACAACAACAACAATAATACAATAAAAATAAATACATGGATTTTAAAACTAATTTTAAAAAAATATATAAACAAATAGGAAATAACAACAATAATACAATAATAATAAAAATAAAAATAAATACATGGATTTTAAAAAAAATTTAAAGAAAAGAAAAAAGAAGAAAAAAAAGGGGGGAGTTATGTTGGAGCAGAGGAGAGCTCCTTTTCAAAATGAGAAATGACAGGCTGCCAGATCTTAGAGAATCTGTTTGTTTTGCCCTGCAGCGTATATCTAAGGTGTTCTAATTTAAGGTGGAGGTAGAGGTGAACTGGGGGTAGTACCACCAGCCTCTGGCTCTGAGCCAGTCAGGCTCTGTCTCTCATGATTTCATCTAAATGTAATGCCTGAGAAGGCATTCATTTAACCTTAACCGTTACTAACAGCAGCTTTTACAATCAGGCAAATGGCGCTAACATGATAGGCAGTGTTAGTTAGTTAGTTAGTTACCTGCAGTGTTAGCCGAGGACATGCTAACGTTGCTAACGTTGCTGGGTTCAGATTCACGAACGTTAATCATTCATTCATAGTTATTGCATGTTGGTAGTATTTCCTCCCTTTTGTGAAATATTCACTTTGCAAGTTGCCCTGTTGTCGTCTTTTTTAGGGATGTGTAATCAAACTTTCGAGCGTTTGTACCGCTTGGGCGCCATGTTTACTGTTGGCTGCTGGCTGCGCTGGACTCGCCACGCAACGCTGCGTGGTGACTTCATCCGCGCCCACTGGAATCGATAAGGGAATCGTTTGCAAAATCGCCAAACGATTCCAAGCAATTGAAACACTGGGAACCGGTTCTCAACAAGAACCGGTTTTCGATTCCCATCCCTACCTTGAACTGTATCAAACCGTGTCTAACACATACAGAAGACGAGTGTATTAGTTCGACTGCCCGTCCCCAGTCAACCTCTGATATATCCAACCCTAACTCTTCCTCCCATTTCCTCTTCGTGTAATCAAGAGACGGGGACGCCACCTTCTGAATATCCTCAGAAATCCTGGAGACCACCCCTTTAGCAGTTGGATTCGTATCCAGTAGCTCACCTATCCATACATTCTGCAATAGCATGAGGGATGAAGAGAATTTTGTGAGTTTTCCTCACAAATTCTCGAATTTGGAAGTATCGGAGGTAGTTCGTTTTTAGGGGGATTCCATGCTCCTCCAATTAAGCAGCAGACATGAATACCCCATCTTTGAAAAGATTTTTAACACATTCTACCCCATTTCCATGCCAGTCCCCAAACGCTGTACCCCCGAGGGCTGCCATAAATTTGGCAACTGCCATGCAATTAAATGCAATTAAATACAGTTAAATGCAGCTGAATGCAGTTAAATGCAGTTAAATGCAGTTAAATGCAGTTATAATAATCAAAGTGTTTTTTTTTATTTTTCTATTCAAACAACAAACAATCCCATCCCAGCTATGAATCTGAGCGAGTGGCCATGACTTGTGGAGTCCCCCAGGGGTCAATTCTTGGACCTCTTCTGTTTAACTTGTATATGCTCCCTTTGGGTCAGATATTGCAGAATTTTAACATCAATTATCACAGTTTATGCAGACGATACACAACTGTATGTGTCTCTGTCACCATGGCGACTGCAGCCCAGCAGACGTACTGTGTCAGTGTCTGGAGGAAGGAAACACCTGGATGAGAGAGAATTTTCTACAATTAAATGAAGACCAAACTGAGATCATTCTGTTTGGTAGCAAAGAGAAGAGGGTCAGCGTTGGTAAATATCTTGAGACTCGGGACCTTACGATCACTGACCGAGTCGGTAACCTCGGAGTGTTGATAGACTCAGATCTGACTTTCAGCAGCCACATCAAAGCTGTCACCAAGGCAGCTTTTTACCACCTCAGAAATATCAACAGAATTAAAGGTTTCCTCTCCCAAACAGACCAGGAGAAACTCATCCATGCATTCATCTCCAGCAGACTCCATCACTGTAATGCTCTTTTAACTGGACTTCCCAAAAAGAGCATTAAACATCTGCAGCTCATCCAAAACGCTGCTGCTGGAGTTTTAACCCGGACTAAGAGATCTGAACACATCACAGCAGCTTTAAAATCTTTACTCTGGCTTCCAGTCAGTCATAGAATAGAGTTTAAAAGCCTGCTGATGGTTTACAATCTGTGATCTGTTCAGAGAATATAAAGCCAGCAGAGCTCTTAGATCCAAGGACTCAGGTCAGCTGGTCCAGTCCAGAGTCCAGACTAAACATGGAGAAGCAGCATTTAGCTGTTATGCTGCAAACAAGTGGAACAAACTGCCAGTGGAGATTAAACTTTCACCAAATGGAGACATTTTTAAATCCAGGTTAAAAACATTTCTGTTCTCATGTGTCTATGCATGAAATCTGCACAATATCTTTGAACTTATCTGGACTGTTTTTAAATTAATTTAAATTATTTTATTTGTTTCTCTTTATATTATTTTATGTATTTTTAATGCTTCTTGCACTCCCTGCTGCAATGCTTTTATTTTATGTGAAGCACTTTGAATTGTTTGTACATGAAATGTGCTATACAAATAAATTTGATTTGATTTGATTTGATAATAACAAAATAACAGGACTCAAGATATATGTACAAATATCTGTCTCAACTATGGACAGATAACAACAAGACAAATGACCCCAATACAAAATATCAAACATATCACCACCCATGCGGCCCAGATACTCTAAAATCAATAAACAAATAGAAAATAACAATAATAATAATAAAACATAAAAATAAATACATGGATTTTAAAACAAATTTTAAAAAAATAAAGAAAAGAAAAAAGAAGAAAAAAGGGGGGGGCTGCTATGTTGGAGCAGAGGAGAGCTCCTTTTCAAAAGGAGAAATGAAAGGCTGCCAGATCTTAGAGAATCTGTTTGTATTGCCCTGCAGCGTATATCTAAGGCAGTGTTTTTCAGCCTTTTTTGAGCCAAGGCACACTTTTTTAATTGAAAAAATCTCGCAGCACACCATCAACCAAAAATGTTAAACAAATGATACTCTGCAGCCGCCTATATTAACAATATAGTAATTCTTTTCAAAGTGTCTTGAAAAGCAATCAAATAAACACACAACTGTATTTTTATCATCTTTTATATTTCTTCTTTCGAATAAAAAGTGCACTTAACATTTTCACTTCTTTAAGAAGTAATAGAAAACTTAAAAGTAGCCTATTTACAGACGTTAATTCTGTCCAAAAGCATTGTATTAGCAGGAATACAGAAAGTAATGCTTATTCTGATATTGGGAAGGACTTCACTGTTACAATATGAAGATGCATGTACAAAATGTCAATCTCAGTGTATTTTACTCACTTAGTGTGAAACCTGTGCTTGTTTGGATGAACACAGAGATGATATCCTGGCGGGAATTGAAGAAAGCTTTCCCTCAACAGCTCTCAGTCTCTCTCTCTCTTTAGTTTTTATAGCAGTCAGACTTGACAAGCTCACTTCACACAGATATGTTGTGGAAAATGGGAGCAATGTCAAAATAGCTTTGTTTGCCAGAATGGGGAACTGCCCAAAGGTAGATCAGCAAAACTCAGCTTTAAACCACGATTTTGTCTCGCTTTCAGTTAGTTCTTCCTGCTCCTGTAAAGACATGTCCTTTCCAACAACTGCTGAGCTGTATGGGTCCCTAACCCAGTCAAGGCATTCAGTGGAGGCTGAAGGGAAATAAAGTGACATCTTCTCCTCGAGAGTTTTTAAATGCCTACCAATTATTTCACACAGCGCAGCAGTGTTCGCCATTTGTTGGTGAGTGGGAACATTTCAAGATTGCCACTTTCCACATGTTGTTGCCAGAGGTGCACCATTGCGCGGAATCCGTTTATTTTATCCGTACTTGTGAGCATGTTTCCATTTCGGCCTTGCATTCGTGTGTTCAGTTCACTCAAATGGTGAAAAATATCCGCCAGGTATGCCAGCCTTGCGCACCACTCATCACTTGCAAGCAGCTTTGCACAATCGGAGCCCTCATTTGTCAGAAAGACTTTGAGTTCATCGCGCAGCTCATACACACGGGCCAGCACCTTGCCGCGCGACAACCATCGGACCTCCGTATGCAACAGCTAAATCCAGTTAAATGCAGCTAAATGCAGCTAAATGCAGCTAAATCCAGTTAAATGCAGCTAAATGCAGCTAAATGCAGTTAAATGCAGTTAAATGCAGCTAAATCCAGTTAAATGCAGCTAAATGCAGCTAAATGTAGTTAAATGCAGCTAAATGTAGCTAAATCCAGTTAAATGCAGCTAAATGTAGTTAAATGCAGCTAAATGCAGCTAAATTCAGTTAAATGCCGCTAAATGCAGTTAAATGCAGCTAAATGCAGTTAAATGCAGTTATAATAATCAAAGTGTTTTTATTGATTTTTCTATTCAAACAACAATTAAATGCAGCTAAATGCAGCTAAATTCAGTTAAATGCAGCTAAATACAGCTAAATGCAGTTAAATGCAGCTAAATGCAACTAAATGCAGCTAAATCCAGCTAAATGCAGCTAAATCCAGTTAAATGCAGCTAAATCCAGCTAAATACAGTTGAATGCAGTTAAATGCAGCTAAATACAGCTAAATGCAGTTAAATGCAGCTAAATGTAGTTAAATGCAGCTAAATGCAGCTAAATTCAGTTAAATGCCGCTAAATGCAGTTAAATGCAGCTAAATGCAGCTAAATGCAGTTAAATGCAGTTATAATAATCAAAGTGTTTTTATTGATTTTTCTATTCAAACAACAATTAAATGCAGCTAAATGCAGCTAAATTCAGTTAAATGCAGTTAAATGCAGCTAAATGCAGTTAAATGCAGCTAAATCCAGTTAAATGCAGCTAAATGCAGTTAAATGCAGCTAAATGCAGTTAAATGCAGCTAAATGTAGTTAAATGCAGTTAAATGCAGCTAAATGCAGCTAAATGCAGTTAAATGCAGTTATAATAATCAAAGTGTTTTTATTGATTTTTCTATTCAAACAACAATTGAATGCAGCTAAATGCAGCTAAATTCAGTTAAATGCAACTAAATACAGCTAAATGCAGTTAAATACAGCTAAATGCAGTTAAATGCAGCTAAATGCAACTAAATGCAGCTAAATCCAGCTAAATGCAGCTAAATGCAGTTAAATGCAGCTAAATCCAGCTAAATGCAGCTAAATGCAGTTAAATGCAGCTAAATGCAGCTAAATCCAGTTAAAGGCAGGGTAGGGGATCTTTTTCTGGAACATTTTTTTACATATTGCTTGAAATACTCTTCACACCCTCATTGCAACCAATTAATTAAAAGTTTTGACACAAATATGAAAAGTTTTAGTGGCCTCTAGAACGTTCAATCTAGGAAAAACAGTATCCAATCATACTGAACGGACCGTTCACAATGATTGGATACTGATGCCGTCTATCAAACTGCAATCTGCTCCTCCTTCCCCCTCCTTCCCCCTGTGCACGTACCCTGCTCCGTGAACGAAGCTTGGCAGGAAGCTAAACTAGAGCCAGCTTGGCTAGCACCTAGCATTATTAAACGTATAGTTAGCATAAACTAAATACTAAATACTAAATACGGCAACGATCGATGCTTGCTGTCAGAACAGCACTCGTGCACCTTTGTGCTCGTGCGCGTTCATGTACTCTAGAGGCGTGCCTTCGGGGGGAAAGTGAAGAAAAGGGTTGGGACTTTTTACCTGTGTATTTTCAAAATGCAGCTTCGCTGGACTCAAAATCCAGGATCTCCTACCCTACCTTTAAATGCAGTTAAATCCAGCTAAATACAGTTAAATGCAGCTAAATGCAGCTAAATAAGGTAAATGCAGTTAAATGCAGTTAAATGCAGCTAAATGCAGCTAAATCCAGTTAAATGCAGTTAAATGCAAACCAAACTCCACCCCAAGTGCCTCTTTTATCTGTGAGAGAGCGTTGGGTAACTTTTAATGAGTCACTGATATAAATTGTTCATTGATGAGGAGCTGGTTTCGACATCTAACCCTTACATGAGAGGTTTGTGGCTTTTCTTTCACTGCACGCCGACATCCAGAATCTGAGGACTGCGCTTTTGAAGGAAACCCGAGAAGGGAGACGCTGAAATCAGGAGCTTGAAGCTGAAGGAAATTGTTGAGAAGTGACATCACTGAAGGACTGAAACGCCTGCAGTCCCAGGAGGAGGCGGAGCAGCAGCAATGGGAGGAGCGGGAAAGTGAAAAGTGCTGCAGCAGAAAAAGAAAATGAGAGAAGCTGAGAGAAAGCTGAGAGAAGCATCAGCTGCCAGTGGAGTGACACGTGCACCCTTACAGAAGGATGATTAACGGCTTCTTTAATAGAATTTAGTTTCTTCTTCTTCTTCTTCTTCTTCTTCTTCTTCTTCTTCTTCTTCCAGGATTCAGCTTCTTACTTTTCTCTGAGGAGATTTCACAGCAGTGGAACATGTTTTTGATGACTCTTACAGCCACTTTGGCGTAATTTTTAATGTGCCTGAGCTCAGTTTGAGCTTTTTCTGAGAACAAACCCATCTGTTTTTCTCTTGTATCCAGCTGCTTCATGACTCTGAGTGGCTGAAGAAGCCCCTCGGCCCCGTCTGGATCTGGCATCCTGCAGGATTACGGAAACATGTTGCTGATCTGAAAGCTCACACATGCACCCCTGTTCGTGCAGAACCTCCCGGCCCTCATGGTTTTCCACGCGAGGTTCGAGCCGTGCACGCGGGGGAGGATGTTGAAGTGAGGTTCAGCGGATGATGATGTGACGCAGATGATGGTTTTGCTGCTCGTGCCATGCTGAGAGGGGGGTCAGCTCCCGTGAGTGTGTTGGTGTTTTCTGTCTGCCTGCTCACGGTTACGCTGCAAGCTGCCAGCAGGAGGCGCTGCTCTCAAGACATCATCCTGCGAGTGAGGCTCCTCAACAACGCCACCGCTGAGGTACGAATAAGTTGTATATATAAGTGTTGTTAGAAAATACTAACATGATATCTTTATAGAATAATTCCACCACAAACAAAACGAAACAAAAACTTCAACCCGTGGAGAGACGTTTTTTTTAACGGTGACGGAAAAATCTGAAGGCCATCTGTCATTTTGACAGATTGCAATTCACACTCCTGACCACTTGGTGGCGAGTGAGCATATTAATGAGCTAATTAGCTAATTAGCCGCAGATTCAGAACAAAGTCAACAAAAATAGAAGCATTGCAGCAGGGAGTGGAAGAAGCATTAAAAATACATAAAATAATAAAAAGAGAAACAGATAAAATAATTAAAATGAATTTAACCCCTTAACGCCTAGCGTCGCATATATGCTACAAACCGTTTGACTCAATCAACCAGCTGAGATAGCATCTTTATTCCCCCAATGCCAATTCCTCCAATACCAAAAATTCTATTTATTTTTTGTGCAAAAGTGAAATTAATAATCTCAGCATTATTTACCATCTACTTAAAGGCTAAAACACACACAAAACATTTTTTTATACACAGCTATATAAATTCAGGCGTAGAGGGGTTAAAAACAAGCAACAGTCCAGATAAATTAAAAGATATCGTGCAGATTTCATGCATAGACACATGAGAAAAGACACATTTTTTTGCTTAGGTTTTGGTTTTGGCAGCACATTTTCTTGTTTAGGTTTTGGCAGAAAGTTTTCTTGTTTAGGTTTAGGCAGCACATTTTCTTCTTTATCAAATCAAACCAAATATATTTGTAGTACATTTCATGTACAAAACAATTCAAAGTGCTTCACATAAAATAAAAGCATCGCAGCAGGGAGTGGAAGAAGCATTAAAAATACATAAAAGAATATAAAGAGAAACAGATAAAATAATTTAAATGAATTTAAAAACAGATAAATTAAAAGATATCGTGCAGATTTCATGCATAGACACATGAGCTGTAGCTACTGGGGCCACAGTCGGTGTTTTTGTCTGCTATACATTTGCTCGATGTGTGGATTCTCTGCTCAGCTCGTTCGGACTGAATATTAATTAAAAATGAATGAAAATTCACATTATTATCACAAGACAAATACAACTTGGAACAAGACAATTTAAACTTTAGTACTTGTAGTTTATATAATTTTTAAAATTATAGCGACCCAAGAGCTACATCTCAGACTCTGCGGGCCTCAGTTAGCAGGTTAAAGGTTAAAGGTCACCCCAAGGTCAGAAACCCAAGAGCTACATCTCAGACTCTGCAGGCCTCAGTCAGCATGTTAAAGGTTAAAGTTTTCTTTTCTTTGTTTCTGCTCTTTAGACTTCCTGTTCTTCTTTGTTTGTTTGATTAAAACATCTTCACACCATCACTCATTTGTCTCTGCCTCCTTTACAATGGATCAATGTTTTTTTCTCATTTTTAATTAATATCGCTATAATATCGTTAACATGAACGATTTGGGGCATGATCATGTTTAAGAGAACTGTGTATTTGTGCTGAGAAAGATGAGATCTGTATATTTTTAGGACTTTTACAGTAATGCATTTGAATAAGATGTGCGGTTTGTTTTGTGTGTTTAGCCCAGGAGGCAGCAGCCAGTGAACTGGAAAAAAGACATTTCGATGCAATCCATGACGGTTTCTGATCTTATCCATGTTGTTTTTGAGACTTAACCTTAACGAAGAGGCTAAAACAAAACAAGCAAGATAATAATGTAAGGAAAAAGTGCAGAAACAATCCAAAAATTATGTTTAAAAGTAAAATGAAGAGATTAGTGGTCAGGATCTCATCACCTCTAACATCCAAATGCAGATTTATTTTGGTTATTAAATGTGACACAACATTGAAAACCTTTGGCATTGTGTTAGTCTACAGCGTTATTTTCATGTTCAGTAGTACAAAAACCAGCAGAACTAATATTCAATAGATGAAATTCATCATGTCGAATCTTTGACACGAGCCTGCTTTGCTTCTTTTTACCATGTCAATCATGGAGGTAAAAGAAGAAATGTCAGGATGGCATTTATCTTCTCAGGAACCCGAATGTGTGCAAATTAGGGCTGGGCAACGATTAAAATCTTTAATCTAATTAATCGCATGATTTCCCTGATTAATCGCGATTAATCGCATTTGTACGCAAAATCCAAAAATGAATCCAAAAGTAGTGTATAGCTTTTAGCATTTAGCTTTATTTTAAATGTGCTGCCATATGAATGAAAGTGCCATAACATTTGTTGTGCAAACACACTTTTAACATCAGCATCTTTCTGTAGTTTTTATGTAGAAGCCTCGCTCCACTGTCTGTTTCCTTGAATGACTTGCTGCTATCAGTTGTGTGTTTTGCCTTTAAGTGATATTTTAGACTGGAACTACTACGCTGAGAAGACAATTCAACTTGGCAGTGTTTACAGATGACTTTGGTTCTGTGGACTCCGCCGTCTGGAAGAACTTTAAAATGAAAATGGCCGAGTAAAAGTTCCGTACCCTTCTCCATGTTTGGTGGATCCGCCGATTACTTTCTTTTCCTGTTCCACAGCAGACAGCAGCAGACTTTTACAAAATAAAAGCCTGAGAGCAACAGACTTTTTACAAAATAAAAGCCTGTGACCAACAGACTTTTACAATAATAAAAGCCTGTGAGCAACAGACTTTTACAAAATAAAAGCCCGTGAGCAACAGACTTTTACAAAATAAAAGCCTGAGAGCAACAGACTTTTTACAAAATAAAAGCCTGTGACCAACAGACTTTTACAATAATAAAAGCCTGTGAGCAACAGACTTTTACAAAATAAAAGCCTGTGAGCAACAGACTTTTACAATAATAGATAAATAATAACACCTTCGTTAACGCGCGATAAAATATTTATCAACGTTAAATAAGCGACATATTAACGCAATATTAACAAATTAATGCGATATTAACGAGTTAACGCGATATTAACAAATTAACGCGATATTAACAAATTAACGCGATATTAACGAGTTAGCGCGATATTAACGAGTTAACGCGATATTAACAAGTTAACGCAATATTAACGAGCGCAATATTAACGAGTTAACGCGATATTAACAAATTAACGCGATATTAACGAGTTAACGCGATATTAACGAGTTAACGCGATATTAACGAGTTAACGTGATATTAACAAATTAACGCGATATTAACGCGATATTAGCAAATTAACGCGATATTAACGTGATATTAGCAAATTAACGCGATATTAACAAGTTAACGCGATATTAACGAGTTAACGCGATATTAACAAATTAACGCGATATTAACGAGTTAACACGATATTAACAAGTTAACGCGATAATAACGAGTTAACTCACTCAGCAAATATTAATGTTAGATATAAAACCCTGAACTGAAGTTGGACTTCTGTTGATGTAAAAGTAACAAACACACAGCTGTTACTCACATAGTGCAGACATGTGAAGAACTGTTGTAAATGAGCCTTTACACCAGGCAGCAGCTGATTAGCATCATTGTGCATGTGCAGAGTTAACTCTGGGTTTGTCCACAGACGCCTATGGACTGCACACTGTACACGCCCACCATTCAGGACTATGAGGTGAGTGTTCTCATTTACCATGAATTATCTTCTCTTTATCTGTAATCTAAACACTGTCACGAAGAGGTGCAAAGGCCATCAGCTGCTTTACCGCCTCAATAAAACAACGACCTGAGCATGTTCAGGCAGGTGAACGGAGTTGATGAAGATTAAAGGCTTTGTGAAGAGAGTTTAGTCAAGTGTTCAGTTTAATGGGGACTTGCATCCTAACATGTACCTTGAAAGAATTAACAACCAAAACAACAAGCAATTTGGCAAGTCCCAACGTTACCTTAAACCTCCCGGGGGGATCGGCAGTGGCTTTGAACTTCCGACTCGCTGGTGTAAAAAAGCTCACATTACTCAATGAGAAGTTGGACAGTGCCCAGGTTTGCTTCAGGACTGTAGCGAGTTCCAACTCATTAGGTGAAGTTGCAACAGAAACACTCTGCGGCCTGTTGTCTCACAGATGGATCTGAATGATTTCTGACTAAAAGGAAATTTAGCTTAGCTACTCAAAAGCAGACAAGGCCGGTCTGTTTTCTGGTTATCAGAGGCGGACCTGGCTAGATTTTTTATTTATTTTTACATGTTTCACAGTTAATTACATGAAGGTATGTGAGGAATGTGAGATCAGAACGGGTTGGACACAGAAATGTATCCAAGTATTTTTCCTATGCTCCCCCTGGCTATCTTCTTTTTGGCGTTATGCTCACATTTGTAAACTGTTATTTTGTTGAATTACTAATAAAGTTTAAAAAAAAATAAATAAATAAAAATGTATCCAAGTATTTTTCACCAGTGTGTGTGTTTCACTTGATTAAAGCTGTCGATACCGAAGGAGAATGTGTCTGTATTGTTCTTTGATTGTTGTGGTTTCGGCTGTGACGCCGTCACACCCTTTTATTATCCGTCTCTTTCTCTGCCTCCAACCAGAACTGCCCCATCACCACCCTGAAATGCTATGCGGCTGAAATCAAAGTCCTCACCGAGGAGCTGGCGCTCAGCGGCCTGAAACACTTTTTAAATCTGAACGTCAAGCTGGAAAAACTGGCGACGTTGTTCAAACAGGTGAGCGAGACCCATCTTTACCAACAATAACCTGAAGAATTCCTGTTTCTTTGCTTTCTTTGTCTACGTTTTTGTTAAAGGACATGATTCTGAATAACTCTAGATTAGCTCTGCACACTTCATGAGTCCAAAAAGCAGAGATGGGACCAAAACACACATGTGCAAGTCTCAAGTCTTAGCTTTCAAGTCTCAAGTAAGTCCCAAGTCTTAGCTTTCAAGTCTCAAGTAAGTCCCAAGTCTTAGCTTTCAAGTCTCAAGTAAGTCTCAAGTCTTAACTTTCAAATCTCAAGTAAGTCTCAAGTCTTAACTTTCAAGTCTCAAGTAAGTCTCAAGTCTTAGCTTTCAAGTCTCAAGTAAGTCTCAAGTCTTAGCTTTCAAGTCTCAAGTAAGTCTCAAGTCTTAGCTTTCAAGTCTCAAGTAAGTCTCAAGTCTTAGCTTTCAAGTCTCAAGTAAGTCCCAAGTCTTGGCTTTCAAGTCTCAAGTAAGTCTCAAGTCTTAGCTTTCAAGTCTCAAGTAAGTCTCAAGTCTTAACTTTCAAGTCTCAAGTAATTTTTTCTTGGGGAAGTCAAGTCAAGTCACCTTATTATTGCAGTTTTACCTGCAGAATCTGATCTTAATAAAGTGAAAACACAAAGATATAAGTAACTGTCAGTAAACATCATTGGCCAATGTGTCCAACCTGTCCACCCCGTATCATATCAAGCTAACGTTAGCTAACTACCGACTAGGCTAACAGGATAATATTAGCTAATTTGACGAGCACTTACTGGTCAGAATGGATCTTAAAATGACGAACAAAGTTGGAAGTTGTCGTCTGGCTGTCCCAGATGTTGATGCCGCATGTCTTGCTCTGTGCTGTTCGTCTTTTGCCTGTTGAGCTGCAGTTGAGCCGGCCGTCTCCGGCTATTTTTTCTCGAGTTAACGTCATAATTTTCTCGTTATCTCGAGAAAACCATCAAAAAAAAGTTTATACGTACCACGTCCGTTCTGAGCTTCCGTACCCGTCACTCATAGAAATCTGCATCCCTTTATCTTTTGTTCGTTTCTCCTCTTCTTCTCTTTCTAAACTGGGCACCTGATGGCCTGGGATCAGTTTTATCTCACATAGAAGGCGCCCTGGGCGGTCGCCCACATTGCCCATAGCTCACTTCCTGCTTGTGAGAGTAACTGTGTTTCTGATTGGCTGTATCAGCGGCCTTTCGGCTCGGCGTAAACCGGATGTTTCTACAAATATCCGTTCATACGTCTTCATACTGACCGATTACTCGTTCCTATTACGGGATAACTTCCTGCCTTTCAGTCGCTGTGACGTGTGAGGGAAAAGTTGCAGAAAAGTCTTGCGATCAGGAGTTTGAGACGACTGGATTTCTTCCAGAAAACCGCGGGACCTTCAAACAAATACCACTGTAATATATCATGAGTCTGTGCATGTTAACCAGGAACTGAGCAGCTGTCAGATGTCATTGCCTTCCAGCTTTCCTGGAGTCCTGGAAGGCTCAGACAACATCCCGTTGGCCTCCTGAGCAATCGGCTGCTTAAAAATGTCTTCAGGATTCAGAATTCTGGGGGTTCCCAAAATCTTCTCGGTTTAATTTAGATTAAATTCACTGTGGCGTGTTCTGAGCTGCACGTGTGACTGTTTAGCTTGTGATTACTTGCAGAAATTGACAGTTTTAACCTTGTAGGATCAAGTTCTACTGAAAAGTGCTGCTATGAATGTTACATGTTCTGTCCTGGATGGAAAGAGTGACGCAGCTCAGCTGGGGAAGGGTTCACTTCATTAATTATAAGGCATCTAAAACTAATTTTGTTCAGCAGCAGCAGTTAAGATTGTGCTTTAAAAAAAAACCTGGACCCTGAACTAATCACATGTTCAGGGAGGAATTCAGGCAAAATCTGACACAGTTCAAAAGCTCATTAAGATTCTTTGTAAATCTGATTGAGACTTTCTGATCTCAGGTTTTTTAGGACTGAAAATACTCAGTCATCAGAAGAGTTGAACCATGACTGACTCTGAATTACATGGATTTAAATCCGTCACATCAGTTCAACATCTGCAATTCAAGTTCCCAATCCAGAGGAAACACAGAACAAAAAAGCAAAGGAAAAGGCAGAACAACAAAAAATATCACCTCATTAAGTTGGGTCCATGCAAGCCTTGGCCAGACAGAGGACACATGTAGATGTGAGTAACACTCACTCAGCCCATGGTAAAGCCATCGGTTTGCAAGATAAAGGCTGCAGAACAGATGGATTCCAGGCAGGCCGAGACCAGATTTAGAGTGTTGCTGCATTCCAGCAAAAAAAAAAGAAGTCTTGAGATTCCAAACCAAAAAGATGTAATTTTTATTAGGGCTGGACAACGATTAAAATGTTTAATCTAATTAATCTCATGATTTCCCTGATTAATCACGATTAATCACATTTGTATGCAGAATCCAAAAATGAATCCAAAAGTAGCGTATAGCTTTTAGTATTTGTCTGATCGATCAGTATGCAGTATGGAAGTATGGAAGTATGGAAGTATGGAAGTATGGAAGTATGCGGTTTCGAACACAGCCAAGGTCTAGACCAGGGGTCTCGAACTGATCCATGATAGGGCCGGTGTGGCTGCAGGAAACATTTCAAAGTTTCCCTGAAAGCAAGGCGCTGAAGACCTGTCACTCATAAGGTGTTTGTGATCATCCTGCATATTTCTGTGACAGCTCATTAATTTATGACAACATTCTGGGAGATGAATGAGTCACCAAAGTTTAAAACAAGCTCACACATCTCCTGGAATTTTGCAACTTTGAGTAATTCATGAGGCCAGATGTGGGGGTGGGAAGGAGTTGAAAGCTGTTATTATATTAAAGTTTATGTTAGAGTTTGTGGATCTGCTGCACTTTGGATTTTATTCTGTTTTCTGGTTTGGATTCTTGGTTTAAATGAGTGTTTTTTTTTTTTTTGCAGTTTGTCTCCACGTCAGAGGTGTGAGCAGAAAGGCATGTGTGGGGGGGCAGTTAGCTCATCTGGGGGGGCAGAAAACAATACCTGAAAAAAATCTGTGGAAAACCACTACTACAACTTCAAGCATAATAATAATAATAATAATAGTAATAATCATAATAATAATAGTAATAATAATAATAATAATAGTAATAATTCAATTCGGTAATGAAAATATGGCCACATTAGCATAAATCATGACCGTCAATTTTGTTAACAGCGTAGAATTTTTTAATGAAGTTGTTTTTTTTTGTAAAGAAATGTAGAACTTGTATGAAACATGCAAACGCACCATTACAGCCAACTCCAGCTGTTTATTACCTTCATTTAGTCTACATTTCAGATCATTATATACAACAAAAACAGCCGAAAATGTGAAAATCGCCTTTTTTTTTCAGCAGCAAGGGGTTAAGGTTGGGGGGGGGGGGGCACAATAACAAAAAAATAAATAAAGCTATAAACTTTGCAGATATATGCTTTTTTAAAATCACCACCTGCATTTATTCTATCAATACAAGACACAAACAGAGATAATAAATCGTGGCCTTTTTTCTGGACAGTTTTCTTTGGATGGACGGGGCATTTCTCAGGGGGCAGGACTTGTTCCTGGGGGGGCAATTTTTGATCATTTTAGGCAATGTTGCATATTTGCATCTGTGGGCTTTCCTGATTCATTTAGTTCACAAAACCAAGTCATTCTCTGCAGATCGTTTGGCAAAGAAGGTATAAGTGAAAGTTCAGCAGTAACTGCTGCTACCACAATAAAATGTATATAATAAACCTTTATTGAACATTCTTAATACAAAGTGCGGAACGCAACCATCATAAACTTTCCATTCAACAACAAATCAAACAGATTTCACAGATCTGTGTTGTGAAAAAGTGAAGCACATATAAAATGTAAAAAATGTAATGTAAAAAATATTACACATGAATGTAAATATTGTATGTAAATTTAAAAAATCAAATAATGTAATTTAAATAAAAATATGAATAAAAATATAATGTAAATAAATAATGTAAATAAATAAAAAGCTTGTTGCATATCTGCAACTGTGGGTGCTACAAGATTAATGTCACTCAAAAATATGCATCTAATTCAATTCAGGTTCGAGTCAAATAGTTAAAAAAATAATTTCACTCACAAAAAAATGGGCTAAAAAATTCACCAGGAAGAGTGAAGGCAACTGGGCTAATGAGGTGTTTTTTATTTATTTTTCACTAATGCGTGTGACAGCATCTGCTCCTCCAGGCTTTGTTTATGTCATCATGCATCTGTGTTTCTGTGTCTCCACAGAAGGAATCCGGCTGTCGTCAGTGTGAAGTTCTGACGGAGAAAAACGCAACAACATTCCTCACAAATCTTCTGTGGACCCTCAAGACGGTGAACGCTCAGTATTGTTGAAGGACTTCTGATGGAAGCCTGTTTTTTTTCTCTTCGGGAACATTTCACATGGACGCCTGAGCATCTCAGCGGTGTTGGCTTCGCAGCTGGAAGGATAATATGGAGAACAAAGCTCCTGCATGTGGATGGAGGCTGCTGACCAGAGCGGATCACAGCTGGACTGTAAGATTAGGCAGTTCTGACACATGTAGCTTAGTTAATTTGATCTTAACCAAAAGGAAAAATGAATGTTTGTTCCTGTTACATCCCGTTTCACTTTGATTCCGCTCTTTGATGGCACCAGACGACATGTTCTGAGGATTATTTAAACCTGTTTCCACATGAAATGGACGGACAGAAACATGCAGACGTATGTCAGATGGATCCTCTGCTGATATCGGACATCCTCAGACCTTTTCCCAACACGCCTCGATGTCCGACAGCTTAATGTGCAGATCATGGGTTGATTTTCATGTGTTCTTAATTAAATAAAACTCTGATTTAATGTTTCCAATGTTTTAACTGTGTGTGGGAGACAAATTGTCTCCAGAGCCTTTCTGACTTTCATCTTCTGTTTGAGGCTGATCTCAAATACCACGCTGGTAATGTAGGATTTATCAGAGTTTTTCCCTTTACTGGAAACTCTATTTGTGTCGTTGTTAAAACTAAATTGTGTTTTTATCTAGCTGCAGGAGCGTGATGTTACTGTGAAACTAAATATATAAATATCATGCCAGGAATGTAAGCAAGTACAACAAATGGTTTTAATGCTGCTTTCAGACTGTGGGGTGTCCTCAGCTCATTTACCGTTAACTACTTCCAGCCATCTGATTTCTACACCTTCTCAATCCAACTGCAGGAGGAACCCGAAGAGAAGAAACAGTAAAATTCCTAAAATATCTCAGCTCTCCAATAACATTAATAAACTTTTAATATATTCTTTTGATAGGGCGGCGCTTTGTTTTCTCCTGAAACAGTTTGGGACAGCCTGTGTTCCAAACTGCACCTCAGGGATCATCTGTCACGCAGCTAACTTCTTAAATATTTACTCGAGCCAGAAGAAAGCAGCCGGCATCCTCTAATGATGGAAGACCACACAGTTGATCTGTTTATATGATGGGAAACTGGGCGATCCTAACCCTGCGAACATCTGCAGGATTATCCAGAGAATATTCTGATCTCTGCTCAGGGTTCTCCCCCTAAAAACATGTTAACTGGTAACTCTACAGGAACTTTAACAGGTTAACTGGTGACTCTAAAGTAACTTCAACAGGTTAACTGGTGACTAAAATAACTTTAACAGGTTAACTGGTGACTCTAAAGTAACTTTAACAGGTTAACTGGTGACTCTACAGGAACTTTAACAGGTTAACTGGTGACTCTAAAGTAACTTCAACAGGTTAACTGGTGACTAAAGTAACTTTAACAGGTTAACTGGTGACTCTAAAGTAACTTCAACAGGTTAACTGGTGACTCTAAAGTAACTTTAACAGGTTAACTGGTGACTCTAAAGTAACTTCAACAGGTTAACTGGTGACTCTAAAGTAACTTCAACAGGTTAACTGGTGACTAAAGTAACTTTAACAGGTTAACTGGTGACTCTAAAGTAACTTCAACAGGTTAACTGGTGACTCTAAAGGAACTTTAACAGGTTAACTGGTGACTCTACAGGAACTTTAACAGGTTAACTGGTGACTCTAAATTAACTTTAACAGGTTAACTGGTGACTAAAGTAACTTTAACAGGTTAACTGGTGACTCTAAAGTAACTTTAACAGGTTAACTGGTGACTCTAAGGTAACTTCAACAGGTTAACTGGTGACTAAAGTAACTTTAACAGGTTAACTGGTGACTCTAAAGGAACTTTAACAGGTTAACTGGTGACTCTAAATTAACTTCAACAGGTTAACTGGTGACTAAAGTAACTTTAACAGGTTAACTGGTGACTCTACAGGAACTTTAACAGGTTAACTGGTGACTCTAAAGGAACTTTAACAGGTTAACTGGTGACTTTAAATTAACTTTAACTGGTGACTCTAAAGGAACTTTAACGGGTTAACTGGTGACTAAAGGAACTTTAACAGGTTAACTGGTGACTAAAGTAACTTTAACAGGTTAACTGGTGACTCTAAAGGAACTTTAACAGGTTAACTGGTGACTCTAAAGTAACTTTAACAGGTTAACTGGTGACTCTAAAGTAACTTCAACAGGTTAACTGGTGACTCTAAAGGAACTTTAACAGGTTAACTGGTGACTCTAAATTAACTTTAACAGGTTAACTGGTGACTAAAGTAACTTTAACAGGTTAACTGGTGACTCTAAAGGAACTTTAACAGGTTAACTGGTGACTCTAAATTAACTTCAACAGGTTAACTGGTGACTAAAGTAACTTTAACAGGTTAACTGGTGACTAAAGGAACTTTAACAGGTTAACTGGTGACTCTAAAGGAACTTTAACAGGTTAACTGGTGACTCTACAGGAACTTTAACAGGTTAACTGGTGACTCTAAGGGAACTTTAACAGGTTAACTGGTGACTTTAAATTAACTTTAACTGGTGACTCTAAAGGAACTTTAACATATTAACTGGTGACTAAAGTAACTTTAACAGGTTAACTGGTGACTAAAGTAACTTTAACAGGTTAACTGGTGACTCTAAAGGAACTTTAACAGGTTAACTGGTGACTCTAAATTAACTTTAACAGGTTAACTGGTGACTCTAAATTAACTTTTACAGGTTAACTGGTGACTCTAAAGGAACTTTAACAGGTTAACTGGTGACTCTAAATTAACTTTAACAGGTTAACTGGTGACTCTAAATGAACTTTTACAGGTTAACTGGTGACTCTAAAGGAACTTTAACAGGTTAACTGGTGACTCTAAATTAACTTTAACAGGTTTACTGGTGACTCTAAAGGAACTTTAACAGGTTAACTGGTGACTCTACAGGAACTTCAACAGGTTAACTGGTGACTCTAAAGGAACTTTAACAGGTTAACTGGTGACTAAAGTAACTTTAACAGGTTAACTGGTGACTCTAAATGAACTTTAACATGTTAACTGGTGACTCTAAATGAACTTTAACAGGTTAACTGGTGACTAAAGTAACTTTAACAGGTTAACTGGTGACTAAAGTAACTTTAACAGGTTAACTGGTGACTCTACAGGAACTTTAACAGGTTAACTGGTGACTCTAAATTAACTTTAACAGGTTAACTGGTGACTAAAGTAACTTTAACAGGTTAACTGGTGACTCTAAAGGAACTTTAAGAGGTTAACTGGTGACTAAAGTAACTTTAACAGGTTAACTGGTGACTCTAAAGGAACTTTAACAGGTTAACTGGTGACTAAAGGAACTTTAACAGGTTAACTGGTGACTAAAGTAACTTTAACAGGTTAACTGGTGACTCTACAGGAACTTTAACAGGTTAACTGGTGACTAAAGTAACTTTAACAGGTTAACTGGTGACTCTACAGGAACTTTAACAGGTTAACTGGTGACTCTAAAGGAACTTTAACAGGTTAACTGGTGACTCTAAATTAACTTTAACAGGTTAACTGGTGACTCTAAAGGAACTTTAACAGGTTAACTGGTGACTAAAGTAACTTTAACAGGTTAACTGGTGACTCTACAGGAACTTTAACAGGTTAACTGGTGACTCTAAATTAACTTTAACAGGTTAACTGGTGACTCTACAGGAACTTTAACAGGTTAACTGGTGACTAAAGTAACTTTAACAGGTTAACTGGTGACTCTACAGGAACTTTAACAGGTTAACTGGTGACTCTAAAGGAACTTTAACAGGTTAACTGGTGACTAAAGTAACTTTAACAGGTTAACTGGTGACTCTACAGGAACTTTAACAGGTTAACTGGTGACTCTAAATTAACTTTAACAGGTTAACTGGTGACTCTAAAGGAACTTTAACAGGTTAACTGGTGACTCTAAATGAACTTTAACAGGTTAACTGGTGACTCTAAAGGAACTTTAACAGGTTAACTGGTGACTAAAGTAACTTTAACAGGTTAACTGGTGACTCTAAAGGAACTTTAACAGGTTAACTGGTGACTCTACAGGAACTTTAACAGGTTAACTGGTGACTCTACAGGAACTTTAACAGGTTAACTGGTGACTCTAAATTAACTTTAACAGGTTAACTGGTGACTCTAAAGGAACTTTAACAGGTTAACTGGTGACTCTACAGGAACTTTAACAGGTTAACTGGTGACTCTAAATTAACTTTAACAGGTTAACTGGTGACTCTAAAGTAACTTTAACAGGTTAACTGGTGACTCTAAATGAACTTTAACAGGTTAACTGGTGACTCTAAATGAACTTTAACAGGTTAACTGGTGACTCTAAAGGAACTTTAACAGGTTAACTGGTGACTCTAAATTAACTTTAACAGGTTAACTGGTGACTCTAAAGTAACTTTAACAGGTTAACTGGTGACTCTAAATTAACTTTAACAGGTTAACTGGTGACTCTACAGGAACTTTAACAGGTTAACTGGTGACTAAAGTAACTTTAACAGGTTAACTGGTGACTCTACAGGAACTTTAACAGGTTAACTGGTGACTCTAAAGGAACTTTAACAGGTTAACTGGTGACTAAAGTAACTTTAACAGGTTAACTGGTGACTCTACAGGAACTTTAACAGGTTAACTGGTGACTCTAAATTAACTTTAACAGGTTAACTGGTGACTCTAAAGGAACTTTAACAGGTTAACTGGTGACTCTAAATGAACTTTAACAGGTTAACTGGTGACTCTAAAGGAACTTTAACAGGTTAACTGGTGACTAAAGTAACTTTAACAGGTTAACTGGTGACTCTAAAGGAACTTTAACAGGTTAACTGGTGACTCTACAGGAACTTTAACAGGTTAACTGGTGACTAAAATAACTTTAACAGGTTAACTGGTGACTCTACAGGAACTTTAACAGGTTAACTGGTGACTCTAAAGGAACTTTAACAGGTTAACTGGTGACTCTAAATTAACTTTAACAGGTTAACTGGTGACTCTAAAGGAACTTTAACAGGTTAACTGGTGACTCTACAGGAACTTTAACAGGTTAACTGGTGACTCTAAATTAACTTTAACAGGTTAACTGGTGACTCTAAATTAACTTTAACAGGTTAACTGGTGACTCTAAAGTAACTTTAACAGGTTAACTGGTGACTCTAAATGAACTTTAACAGGTTAACTGGTGACTCTAAATTAACTTTAACAGGTTAACTGGTGACTCTAAAGGAACTTTAACAGGTTAACTGGTGACTCTAAATTAACTTTAACAGGTTAACTGGTGACTCTAAAGTAACTTTAACAGGTTAACTGGTGACTCTACAGGAACTTTAACAGGTTAACTGGTGACTCTAAAGTAACTTTAACAGGTTAACTGGTAACTCTACAGGAACTTTAACAGGTTAACTGGTGACTCTAAATTAACTTTAACAGGTTAACTGGTGACTCTAAAGTAACTTTAACAGGTTAACTGGTGACTCTACAGGAACTTTAACAGGTTAACTGGTGACTCTAAAGGAACTTTAACAGGTTAACTGGTGACTCTAAATTAACTTTAACAGGTTAACTGGTGACTCTAAAGTAACTTTAACAGGTTAACTGGTGACTCTAAATTAACTTTAACAGGTTAACTGGTGACTCTAAAGGAACTTTAACAGGTTAACTGGTGACTCTACAGGAACTTTAACAGGTTAACTGGTGACTCTAAATTAACTTTAACAGGTTAACTGGTGACTCTACAGGAACTTTAACAGGTTAACTGGTGACTCTACAGGAACTTTAACAGGTTAACTGGTGACTCTAAAGGAACTTTAACAGGTTAACTGGTGACTCTAAATTAACTTTAACAGGTTAACTGGTGACTCTAAAGTAACTTTAACAGGTTAACTTGTTACTCTAAAGGAACTTTAACAGGTTAACTGGTGACTCTAAATTAACTTTAACAGGTTAACTGGAGACTCTAAATTAACTTTAACAGGTTAACTGGTGACTCTACAGGAACTTTAACAGGTTAACTGGTGACTCTACAGGAACTTTAACAGGTTAACTGGTGACTCTAAATTAACTTTAACAGGTTAACTGGTGACTCTAAAGTAACTTTAACAGGTTAACTGGTGACTCTACAGGAACTTTAACAGGTTAACTGGTGACTCTAAAGGAACTTTAACAGGTTAACTGGTGACTCTAAATTAACTTTAACAGGTTAACTGGTGACTAAAGTAACTTTAACAGGTTAACTGGTGACTCTAAATGAACTTTAACAGGTTAACTGGTGACTAAATGAACTTTAACATGTTAACTGGTGACTCTAAAGTAACTTTAACAGGTTAACTGGTGACTAAAGTAACTTTAACAGGTTAACTGGTGACTCTAAAGTAACTTCAAAAGGTTAACTGGTGACTAAAGGAACTTTAACATGTTAACTGGTGACTCTAAAGTAACTTCAACAGGTTAACTGGTGACTCTAAAGGAACTTTAACAGGTTAACTGGTGACTCTAAAGTAACTTCAACAGGTTAACTGGTGACTAAAGGAACTTTAACAGGTTAACTGGTGACTCTAAATTAACTTTAACAGGTTAACTGGTGACTCGCTAGCTAACGTAACGAGTTGACACCGGGCAGCAAGCGCGCGAATCATGGCTGGAAAAAGGAAGTCATTTTCTCTGAATGAAAAACGTAGTCTCCTCGAGGCGTATGACAAATTACCAAAAACGAGCCAACGAGATGCTGCGGCGAAGCGTGGCATTCCTCAGGTGCTTTTCCTGGGCTGTCGTTTTCTTTCTCCGTCGTTAGCATTCATGACTGTCTCTCGTTGCTTAATTAGCCTACACAAGGTAGCCTGAGGAACGCCAAGCTTCGCCGCAGCATCTCGGCTTGCTGCCCGGTGTCAACCCGTTACGTTAGCTAGCGAGGCAGAAGCAGACGTCCAGAAAGGAATCAAGGGAGTAAAAAATAAAATAGCAAAAAAAATAAGATAATACAAATTCGGTTTTAGTAATCAACCGCTTTTAGTGTTCAAATTGGCTCTGGACCAACGTGATCACTGTAAGCGGTTTCCACTGTACCTCCATTTGAATCGCTACTTCCATGGACGCTAGTTGTTAGATTAGCTTGCATTCAGACTCACGCCTTACCTTGATATCCGCGTGGTTCAGATGAAGGTGCCTCTTCAGGTTAGTTGTATTTTTCCCAGCGACCTTTTTCTCACACCTGAGGCATTGCGATCTTTTTTCTCCCTCAATATAATTGAAGTGGGACCAGATATCCATCCTCCTCTTCCGACCAACAAGGGCAAGCATTATGCTGTTTCAGCAGGTGCACGCTGTCTTCCTTCTTGCTAGCACTGTCTGTGAAGTAGGCAGGCAGTCGCAGCTTATTTGCATGCCTGCGCGGCAGGAGGACGTTGAACGTGACGTGACGTGTCAACTTTACAGCACATCTACTGTAATTTATTTAACAGTATAATAACGTATATTTCGGATTTGGACATCAATTCATTACAAATACTGTGTTATGCTGTTAAATTACAGTTATCTACTGGTATTGTAAAATGGCTGATTTAACTGTTAATTTACATGTGAGGGATGAATATTCAACAGTATTTTACAATTATTGTAAAATGACATTATTGTAAAATTTACCATTATTGTAAAATTAGTTTACAATACTGTTGTAAATCCACCGTAAATATACAGCAATTCGTTACAGTGTAGGTTTGAGCTTAAAGATGGAATCTGGAGTCAGAAATGTCAGCCTGACTGCGGCTGTTACGATCGTCTCATTTTAGCCGATAATCAGTTCACTGGAAAAAAACACGTTTTTGCTTGAAATAAGCAAAATAAATCTGCCAATGGAACTAGTGAAAATCGGCTTGTCAAGATTTCTTGAAATAAAATGTGATATTTAGGACTTTTGAGATAAAAGTGATCTTGAAATTAGCTTAAAAACCTCTTCAAATGTAAAAAAAAAAAAAGCTTGTTTCATATGATATGTGACTCAAAACAATTTGTTTTCAAGACTTTTTCATTTAACAAGATATTCCAGATGTATTGTCTTCAAATAAGTCCCTATATCTGGCTGAAATGGTGCTTGTTAGGCAGTTGTGTCTTATATTAAGTGTAATGAGATATTTTGACTAGAAATGAGACAAATATACTCGGTAAGACTTTGATTTTTTCCAGTGAGGACGGTCGGCAGGGCAGAAAATAACAGGTTTTATTGCTTAGATGTTTTCTGCGTGATGATTATTGGAAGTAAGCAGGACAGATGTTTGTGTTTCCTGATGTGAGAGCAGATATTTAGGACATCACACAACCAGTGACCATTGTTTGTGTCCTTTTAAAGCCGCCTGTCCACCTTTGTACCTCATATTGCCCGTTTGAGGTGTTTATTTCAGCTGTTTTTGTCTTTTTCTTTTAAGATTACATTTTACATGCACCTTTATCAGGTTATATTTGGATCTTAATCATTTTCTCTAATAATTAACTGATCTTTCTCATATTTCTCTTCAAATCTAGGCTAAAAACCTACTTATTTAGGATTGCTTTTAATACCCAGTTGTATGACACTTTTATCTTATTTTATCTTAATCGATTTTGTTGTTTTTATTGTTTTTATTTGTTTTTACTTCTTCTTCTCTTTATTTATCACCTGCTGTAAAGCACTTTGGTACACCGTAAGGATCGTCTGTAAAGGGCTGTATGAATAAAATACATTTACATCTGCAGCTACTAAAAGCTGATCGGTCGACTTCATGGTTGTTGCGGGTTGCCACCAGGTGCATGATGGGAAATAATCTCAGAAAAGTGTCACAGATAGCCACCCTGTGAGATCTGGAGTCTTTAGGTGTGATGGGGGGGGGGGGGGGGGTCATGACATCACAGGAGCCACAACTCTCCTGAGATTCTTCCTGATTTCATTCTAAAACCGTCCAAAACTTTTTAATCAATCAAATAACCTGAAGTGTTCGGCAGGCGGGTCGTTATCGTGTGGATTCACTTTATTCTTTGTTCTCACCGGCATCCTCTGGAGTTGTGAAGCGTGTGCAGAGCGATTCAACAGAATTACATGGATGTGATCAGTCACACCAACATGTTCATAAGCGTTTCAAAAGTCTGGCTTTGGTCTGACTAAAGAATCGTCTTTAAAACGTGCCGAGTGAAGTCATATCTTCAGCTTTAACTCCCTCGACTGTCGGTGTTATCGGAGGGAAAAGGTGACACTAAACCGAGGAGATGGCGTCAGTTTTCACATGCTGGTCATTTAGAAGCCTTTTCTATAACCAGCTGTTTACAGATGTGTTTGTTTGTTATTTTCTAATTCAAATTATTAGAGAAAAATAAACTAAAATGGACCTTTGAGCTGAGAGCTGCTTCAAC
Organism: Odontesthes bonariensis; assembly: GCF_027942865.1. Classification (NCBI taxonomy): domain Eukaryota; kingdom Metazoa; phylum Chordata; class Actinopteri; order Atheriniformes; family Atherinopsidae; genus Odontesthes; species Odontesthes bonariensis. Next base: position 2,800,245 of record NC_134514.1, read on the forward strand.
AAAAAAAAACTAATCCGACTCCCCGAGGAAATTAAACATCAACATTAGGGCTGGGCAACGATTAAAATGTTTAATCTAATTAATCACATGATTTCCCTGATTAATCACGATTAATCGCATTTGTACGCAGAATCCAAAAGTAGCGTATAGCTTTTAGCATTTAGCTTTATTTTAAATGTGCTGCCATATGAATGAAAGTGCCATAACATTTGTTGTGCAAACACACTTTTAACATCAGCATCTTTCTGTAGTTTTTATGTAGAAGCCTCGCTCCACTGTCTGTTTCCTTGAATGACTTGCTGCTATCAGTTGTGTGTTTTGCCTTTAAGTGATATTTTAGACTGGAACTACTACGCTGAGAAGACAATTCAACTTGGCAGTGTTTACAGATGACTTTGGTTCTGTCGACTCCGCCGTCTGGAAGAACTTTAACATGAAAATGGCCGAGTAAAAGTTCCGTACCCTTCTCCATGTTTGGTGGATCCAAAGATTACTTTCTTTTCCTGTTCCACAGCAGACAGCAACAGACTTTTACAAAATAAAAGCCTGTGAGCAACACTTTTACAAAATAAAAGCCTGTGAGCAACAGACTTTTACAAAATAAAAGCCTGTGAGCAGCAGACTTTTACAAAATAAAAGCCTGTGAGCAACATACTTTTACAAAATAAAAGCCTGTGAGCAGCAGACTTTTACAAAATAAAAGCCTGTGAGCAGCAGACTTTTACAAAATAAAAGCCTGTGAGCAGCAGACTTTTACAAAATAAAAGCCTGTGAGCTACAGACTTTTACAAAAGTCCCGCATCGGACGGCCCTGTGCTGCGTGTTGTTCCCCCTCTCTCTGCCCTCTGCTTCCCGTCTCTCTGAACTTCCCATTAAAGGCACAAAAACCCCAAAATATATATATATTTTCAAAAAAAATTTAATTAAAAAATAAAACATGCGTTAATACACGATAAAATATTTATCGGCATTAAATAAGTAATGCATTTACACAATAATAACGAGTTAACTCGCCCAGCCCTAAAAATAAAAGATGTTAAAGGAACTTTGATTAATCAGGAATGAAATTGATCCGAATGATCCACTTTCTTCTTTTATTTTCAGCTCCACAGGGACAGAAATCAGCCTGGACCTCTGAGTACAACTCTTCATGGTTCATTATTACTTCATGTTAAACTTCTAAACATGTCTGACAATCATTTTCTTTGATGAGTTCAGTGTATGAAACATCAGCAAACTGAAACCCTTCAGAAGCTAAAAAAAAAGAGAAGAAGTTTAAATTAAAATGAAAATAAATAATAACAGCGGTTATAAACATGATGGCAGCACACAGGCTCAGCTCGGCATCCTGGAGCTTCTTCTGGTTCCGGATCTCTGCTGGTCAGGGGTCAGGGGTCAAACAGACGCAGCAACGATGCAACGCCCCGGTTGTTGTTTGGCACGAGGAAGACCAAAAATCCAGCCTTCTGCAAAAAATCTGGAAACGTAAAAGTTCGATGACTCATGATGACTCTCATGCTGCAAGCGGAGGACTTTCCAAAGGAGGATCCGGGGGCCCTGGGGGCCTTAAAAGTGACGCCGAAGCCCACAAACAGAAGCAGCAGATTGTAAAACAAAAAGCTCAGACCAAACGCAGCAGTTCTGTTCGTGCACTGTCTCAGCTCTGCACAGATTTGACCAACCAGTCTGCTCCCAAATCACAGCCAGCAGCGTCTGCACTTCTGCGCATGCTCAGTGGGCCTCACGGCCTCCAGGTCAGTGTGCACCATCAGCTCTCGGGCTTGTCCTTGTTGGGCCCCATGAACTCCACCCCGTCGATCGGGATGTCCTTCTCCTTGATGGCCTTCTGCACGCAGTGCTGGTACTTCCGGAAGGTCTCCGTGCACGGATCCCCGCTGCGGTCCCCCTTCAGGAACTTCTCGGCGAACCAGCGGTTGAAGCACTGGTCGTACTCCCGCTTCAGCTCGGTGCAGGCCTCCCCGACGCTGTTCATCTCCAGTAATAAAAATAAAGAGCCCGAAACGCCAAGGAGAGACAGTACGGAGGGTTTATCCGAGTGTTTTCAAACCGTGAGCAGCGTGGACATGCGCACTGCGACTCTCCTTGAACCGCGGCAGGCGATTGGCTGCTGTGAGAGTGACGTAAACGCGTAGTGGCGTCGCGACGTAAAGAGATGTGCTGCGAGTAGGAGGAATCACTCCTTTGTTTTTTTCACGTTTCAAAGCTACGGAAGAGTATTAGGGCCAGGCATAAGAAAAAATATTTAGATTTTGCCTGTAGAGAATAAAGTCGACATATAAAAAATAAATAAAAAATACTGTAGATATTTATATAGCGAATGTTTTTTCACTATTTTTATTTTATTTTTTTAAATTGTTTTAAATGTATTTTATATAGAATAGAAAAATAGAATAGAAAAATACTTTGTTTATATTGTTATAATATTCATTTTATTCTATTCTATTTGGTTGTTTTTACTTTAATTGTTTTCAGATCTTTTACTGTATGCTACTGCAACAAAACAATTTCCCAAATTGGGAAGAATAAAGTATCTATCTATCTATCTATCTATCTATCTATCTATCTATCTATCTATCTAAAATGTCTTATTTCGTTTATTTAAATACGGAATCAAAGTTATTCAGATTTAGAATATTACAGAAAGATCATTTTGTTTATTTTACCAACCTGTGAAATTTCTTCATAAGTAATTATTAAATTTGATTATAAGGCCCTGTTTAACATTAAGAGATTTAAATGCGTGAAAAATGTATTTTATTTATAAAAGGTATATAAATGGTAAATACATGTAGTCAGTTCCCATAGGTATTCTTGAATTTCTTTATTTTCATTTGCCACGTTTTGCATGTGCTTTTGAAATACTACAGGCTATTAGATTAAAATGTAGACATTTTGAAATCCAGGTTAAAAACATTTCTGTTCTCATGTGTCTATGCATGAAATCTGCACGATATCTTTGAACTTATCTGGACTGTTTTTAAATTAATTTAAATTATTTTATTTGTTTCTCTTTATATTCTTTTATGTATTTTTAATGCTTCTTCCACTTTCTGCTGCAATTTTTTTTAATTATGTGAAGCACTTTGAATTGTTTTGTACATGAAATGTGCTACAAATAAATTTGATTTGATTTGATTAAACAGATCCTTAGTATACCGTGTATCGAAAAGTGAAAGCATATTTAAAGCCACAATTCCTGATTTCTCTTAACAAATCTTAGATATTTAGAGTTTATCCTCAACAAATAATTACAAAATAGTTCAGAAATGAATAAACCAACGTAATCGCTGTAAAGCAAAAGCAGTTTAAAAAAAAGCAGAGTGAGAGCTCTTTTTTGTTGGTTTATCTACAGCCCCAAAAACCCGCGAGTTTATGCGCAGTTCATCGAAATCTCGCGGTTTTCCGAGAATACGTGTGGGTATTGTCAAAATAAGCTGATATTCAAGATCTGTACATAACTAACTGGATAAAACCCACCGTAGGCGTTCGGAAAAGGTAAGTAGCAGCCGCTGAGATAGCCAACTTAACCTTTTATCGGAGCTGTTTTGTAGATATTAGAATCGCCACATCTATGCTAACCAGATTAGCATCCCCGGCTAGGCCGCTCCGATTGTTGTGGACAGGATGCTGCAGGGCTGCTAGCTTAGCTAGCTTAGCTTCTGTAAGGTAAACGCGCCAAAGTAGGAGTAAAACTTTCGTGTGTTTTTAATAAAAACGTTCGTTGCTGCAGTCTGTCCACAGCGTTGAGATGTCTGACAGCGAGGACAGCGACTTCTCTGACAACCAGAGTGAGCGGAGCAGCGAAGCCGAGGAGGCGGAGGAGAATGAGGTATGCTAACAAGCTAGCTTTGGTGTGCTAACCAGCCAGATAAGACAGTGTTTGGGATTATGATGCGGATCAAACTGCCAAGAGAAATCAAATCAAATTTATTCATAAAGCACATTTCATGTACAAACAATTCAAAGTGCTTCACATAAAATAAATAACAAAATTTAAAATCAAGCAACAGTCCAGATAAGTTCAAAGATATCGTGCAGATTTCATGCATAGACACATGAGAACAGAAATGTCTTTAACCTGGATTTAAAAATGTCTCCATTTGGTGAAAGTTTAATCTCCACTGGCAGCTTGTTCCACTTGTTTGCAGCATAACAGCTAAATGCTGCTTCTCCATGTTTAGTCTGGACTCTGGACTGGACCAGCTGACCTGAGTCCTTGGATCTCAGAGCTCTGCTGGCTTTATATTCTCTGAACAGATCACAGATTGTAAACCATCAGCAGGCTTTTAAAATCTATTCTGTGACTGACTGGGAGCCAGAGTAAAGAAAGGTGGCATCGATGGAAAAATACCTCTACGCACACTTTGGAGAAGATAGTGCATTTAATATTTGAACTGGGAAATGGGGAAATTCTGACTTCCGTTTTGGAAGAAACTCAGATGACATCAACCACGATTTCTGCAACCTCTCCAAAAAAGTCACATTTTCAAACAAAAGCTCATATTTACAGAATAAGTTCAACCATTGACTGTTAGGGAAACTGTTTCTGAGAGACGGGACGGTGATGGTATAAGCAGAAGTTAGCTTTAAACTGACATGCTGCTTTTAGAGACTCATAGAGATTCTTCTTTATCCGTATTATTTATATTTTATTCATTTCATTTCAACTTCGCAATGTGCAATATTATTTATACTAGGTCACTTTACTGTTTAGTACTTACTTTTTCTCTTTTGAAACAAATGTTTTATCTTTTTTTTTTAATTTCTTGTTTCATGTCTGTTGTTGCTGCTGTGACAAGTGAATTTCCCCGTTGTGGGATAAATAAAGTCTAATCTAATCTAATTTTGCATCAGGGGATAACAACACAATGATGGAAATCTATGCGGCACTCTTTATACTCTCATGGAAAACAACAACACACCTTCACATGCAGATGGACTGAGAGGTTATTTAAAATGAATCCTGACTCGGTGGGATTTTAAATGCACCATAAGAAGTCTCTCTGATGAAAACTCTGCAAACGAGCACAGTTTTCCACTACATTATAACTCCAACAACAATGATGGAAATCTATTAGTCTAGATCAGATTAGATTAGATTAGATTAGACTTTATTTATCCCACAACGGGGAAATTCACTTGTCACAGCAGCAACAACAGACACGAAACAAGAAATTAAAAAAAAAAGATAAAACATTTGTTTCAAAAGAGAAAAAGTAAGTACTAAAAAGTAAAGGGACCTAGTATAAATAATATTGCACATTGTGAGGTTGAAATGAATAAAATATAAATAATACAGGTAAAGAAAAATCTCTATATTTATTTATTTATTTATTTATTTATATCCTTTAAACTGACGTGCTGTTTTTTAGGGGTGGGCGAAAAAATCGATTCATGTACATATCGCGATTATTATTATTTTTTGGATGATTTTAAAAATCGATTTTTCTCCCCTGAATCGATTATATTACGTCATATCCGTGTCCACAAAAACTTCATCAATTCATTACATGAAGCTAGCCCACATTTGTGCTGTGTGGACATTTCAATTCATTTTGTAACTGTAAACTTTAAAAACAACTCTTTTTGTCTCAGTGGAAATAAATGTCGGCTGCTGGACTGACTGACACAGACTGATGTGCGTTGTTTATGGGAACGACATTCATTCTAGAAGTGTATGATTCAACTTGTTTGTTTTTTAATGAGGAAGAAAATTGCAATTACTGATTAAATCGAATCGCAATTATCAAGAGTCGTGACCAAAGCACATCGTCCCACCCGTACTATTTTTACATCGGGGGATAACAACACAATGATGGAAATCTTTGCGGCACTCTTTATACTCTCATGGAAAACAACAACACACCTTCACATGCAGATGGATTGTGAAGTTATTTAAGATAAATCCCGACTGTGTGATTTTAAATGCACCATAAGAAGTCTCTCTGATGAAAACTCTGCAAACGAGCACAGTTTCCCACCACATTATAACTCAGTTTCTACATATTCCACCAGATTGGTTTGAAAGATGAAACATTATTCGGATGAATCGACTGTTTCTTGTACGTAAATGTAAGTTTTGTTTTATTCAGTCACACAGTAAACAACAAATGTGTTCAGTGCAATCACAGCATTTTTTAAGTGACTGAAAAGGCTGAAGCGTAATGCCTGTTCTGTCAAACAAAATCAAGCTACCCATCAACTTATATTTTTTACAAATACTAAAGTAAAAAGAGAAAAGACAAAAAACAGAATTGCATCCAATAAAGTAAAAAAATAGAAGAATAATTAAGCAAAATCATAAATAAACACAAAATCCTTCACAAATTATAAATACTTGTAGCCGTTGGTGCTGATGAAGGTAGTCCGGCTAGTTGGCTGGGGTTTAAAAAATAAAGCGTTTTGCTTCTCAGAACAATATGCGTTCAACAGAGTAATACATTTGCATCACAAAATGGTTCTCCAGGAAAAAGTCAGACCTCACAATCTCTTGGCCCTATTTTCTCTCCCTTCGTATCACTGCCTGCTGCCGCCTGCCGACAGCCGCGCCTGTTACGCTGTTTGCTGCTCGGTCTGCACAGCAGGCAGTGATACGAAGGGAGAGAAAATAGGGCCAAGAGATTGTGGCCAACCTAAAAACATCATATATTAATATTTTTATTTTTTTCATAAATCTTTTATTCCACTTCAGTTCTGATCATAACCAACAAGTTTTCAAATTAAATAAAATTAACCCTTTAGATGCCAATTTGAACTTTTTAGCCCAATTTTTAAGCCTTTTGGTGCCAGTATTTTCAAAATATGGAATGCAAAGTGGAATTATTGAGTAGGGATAATTATGGTCTGGGATATGTCAATGATTAGCAACAACATTGATTTTTAGGGATTTAAAATTTTTTGTTATGTCTGATTTTTATTTATTTGTTCTTTTTAAAGAAAGAAAAAAACTCCTTAATTTCTGAAAAGGGACATTTTTGTCCCCTTTTAAAACGACCTAAAAACATCATATATTAATATCTTTTTCCTTTTTTTTTCATAAATCTTTTCTTCCACTTCAGTTCTGATCATAACTACCAAGTTTTCAATTATTTTCAAAAAATTAACCCTTTAAATACTGGTTTATATGATGTAAACGCCAATTTCTGTTAAAACACAGACACAAAAACTGCTTTATTTTCAATGTATGCAGTGCAAAGTGAAATATTCTATGGGGGATTATTAGGTCTGGGATATGTCATTGATGAGCTACAACATCAGTTTTTACAGCTTTTTAGTTTTTCTGCAGTGGCAGATTACAGAAACGGCTCCCATAGACATCCATTATAATGAATACAGCATTAGACTATGGCACACACACACACACACACACACACACACAATAATTATCCCCGCTCAATAATTCCACTTTGCATTCTATATATTGAAAATATAGCAGTTTTTGTGGGTTTTTTCTCAAGAGATTGTGAGGTCTGACTTTTTCCTGGAGAACCATTTTGTGATGCAAATGTATTACTCTGTTGAACGCATATTGTTTTGAGAAGCAAAACGCTTTATTTTTTAAACCCCAGCCAACTAGCCGGACTACCTTCGTCAACACCAAAACGAGGCTGGAACTCTGCTCACAGGACGCAGCAGGGGGTAAGAAGATGTTCAGAAATGATGTTGCTGATATGGGATGTTACACAGCTTCATGTCAAAATAGGCGAACTGTCCCTTTAAAGAGGCGAACTGTCCCTTTAAAGAGGCGAGCTGTCCCTTTAAGTTGTGCTCCCACTGGAATCCGTTTGTCTGACCTTTCCTCGGATCTGTTGTTCTGTTGGATCTCACCCTGATGTCGTGTGATTTAGATCAAAGTCTGAACAGATTTCGGATGTTTTATGCTCCCTTCTTGATCTTTTTGTCGCGGTGCGACCCCAGGAGGAGACGAATAGCCCCGTGGGCAGCGACAAAGTGGCAGAAGAAGAGGGCGAGGACCTGGAGGACGAGGAGGAGTACGATGAAGAGGAAGAGGACGACGACGACGAGCGTCCCCGGAAGAAGCCGAGACACGGAGGGTTCATCCTGGACGAAGCCGGTGCGAGAGGACGCCTGGTCCCGCGTCCAGCCGCTCGGGGCAGGACGGAGCGCTAACATCTGTCCCTCTGTGTCTCTGTGCAGATGTGGACGATGAAGACGACGAGGACGAGCAGTGGGAGGAAGGAGCCGAGGACATTCTGGAGAAAGGTGAGACCGGCTTAGTGTTTAACAGAACAGAACGACCTGCATGACTGGAGAATAGAAGCTTGTGGGAACGTCTCGTACTAATAAATCCTGTTTTTTTTTCCAATAATCCGGCCGCTCTGAGAACACTTTCAGCCACATTTAGCAGCTCAGATTAACGGGAAATGTTAAACCTGAGTCCTTTCTGAGCCATGGAGAGGAAATAAAGAGCCTACTTTCTCAGGTTTTACACATCAGGACATAAAAGCATCCGCTCCTCAGCAGGTGTTAAAACTAAGTGAACCCTCACTGGAAGAAAAAATTCAGTGGAACAAATTCAGGTGTGTGTTAACACGATGCCGAGGAGGAAAGATCCCATTTCTTCATGTGAAATCCCGCTTATTTAAATCCTGCTTTGGCCCACATCAGTCTGCGTTATGGAAGTTTGAATACGAATTTCTAATATTGAATTTTTACAGCATCAAAATCAGACTTTGAATTTGAAAAACCAACAGTGTAAAAAAAAAAAAAAATCAATTTCTAAAAACAAAAATCTGTGTAAAAAAAAAATTCAACTTCAAAAAATTCAACTTCAAAAAATTCAACTTCAAAAAATTCAACTTCAAAAAATTCAACTTCAAAAAATTCAACTTCAAAAAATTCAACTTCCAAAAAATTCAACTTCCAAAAAATTCAACTTCAAAAAAATTCAACTTCAAAAAATTCAACTTCAAAAAATTCAACGTCAAAAAAAAATTCAACTTCAAAAAAAATTCAGTGGAAAAAAAATTCAACTTCAAAAAAAATTCAGTGGAAAAAAAATTCAACGTCAAAAAAAATTCAGTGGAAAAAAAATTCAACTTCAAAAAAAATCTGTGTAAAAAAAATTCAACTTAAAAAAAATTCAGTGGAAAAAGAACCAAAGCTCAACGTCCGGGTAAACAGGGAGAAGCAATCGATCCCTATTCTCAATTCATCCAACGGCAGCACCTTCTGGCAGCCGCAGGTACTGCACGCCGGGCAGTTTGTCTTTAAAGGGGAACTCCGGGGCATTTGAAGCGTGTTTCCATTGCTAGAGGTTGTTAAATACTGACAGTAGGACACAGAGAGGTGCGTATCTGCGCTCCCTGTGTGGAGATAGCGCTGTCCGCACAGCCTGTCATGCGAGGCTAAAACGTGGTGGCTAAGGGGCAAGTGCTAACCCTTCCACGTAAAACAACAACTTGCACACAGCAGAAACGTCACACCACTTTATAACCCATCCGACAATAAAGTCACAAGCCTTACCATCAAAACCATATGCATGGTTCTCACATTACTGGCATGGGGACGTTACAAAACAACTTTATAAACAGCATGTCACTCACCGGCTGGTTGTAGGCTCGCACATGTGAAAGCCCAAAAGAGTCGATGGAGAATAATCCCATATACAAAACAATTATCTTCTCTAGAAAAACTGCGTTCAAGTATTTAAAACATTACAACAATACATGCCCAGTAATATTGTTGTTCTGATGCTGATTCTTTAAAAGCTGAGTAATTATGTCCTGACGTGTGAAACCTCAGAGTTTAATGAGTGGAAACACTTTTACCTGTTTTTCATTTGTAAGTTTGGAAGCAGAGTGTGTGTTAGAGCAGTGTTTCCCCGCTCGGATCTCTGTTCTGACTGAACTCTCTCTGTCTCACGGCGTCCCTCGCTGTCGTGCATGCGGTCTCCAGTTAACGGTAATTCTCCTCCAGATATACTCTCCTGCTCCGATGTTGTCATTGATAAAATCCATGTAGAGCAAATGGAACATCAGCCTCATCCATTTGATTTAAACACAAAAACAAACCCACGTCTGACTGTTTTAACCCACCTCATCTCAGCCCAGCTGTATTTCTGTGTGTGTGATTCAACTGTGAGGAAGCACCGAAGGCAAACCCATCATTGGCTCCACCAACAGAAAAACCCAAAATAAACCCGATAAGAAGCACTTTCTGCGGGGAACAAAGCGGAACCTGGAGGTCGACTCCACGCTCGGAGAACCAAGCGTGATCGTTTGCCTGATGAGCAACTGGCGCGTCTCAGGCTGTGTTCGAAACCGCATACTGCATACTGCATACTGCATACTACATACTACACATACTATATACTATATACTACACATACTGCATACTACACATACTATATACTATATACTACACATACTGCATACTACATACTGCATACTACATACTACATACTGCATACTACATACTGCATACTACATACTACATACTATATACTACACATACTGCATACTACATACTGCATACTACATACTACATACTACATACTGCATACTACATACTACATACTATATACTACACATACTGCATACTACATACTGCATACTACATACTATATACTACACATACTGCATACTACATACTATATACTGCATACTGCATACTACATACTACATACTGCATACTGAATACTACATACTGCATACTGCATACTACATACTACATACTGCATACTGAATACTACATACTAAATACTACATACTGCATACTGCATACTACATACTACATACTGCATACTGCATACTACATACTGCATACTGCATACTACATACTACATACTGCATACTGAATACTACATACTAAATACTACATACTGCATACTGCATACTACATACTACATACTGCATACTACATACTACATACTGCATACTGAATACTACATACTAAATACTACATACTGCATACTGCATACTACATACTACATACTGCATACTGCATACTACATACTGCATACTGCATACTGATCGATCAGACAGTATGCAGAGCGTTTACCCACAATGCATTTTGCTCCTGCCCGAGCAGAAATCAGCCGGCCTGAAGCTGATTTCTCTTAAGCTCTAAACTCTGTAAACTTTAGCAACATTTGAAACATTTTCAGGAGAGAAAGTAGTCGTTTAGATCCCCAACGTGTTGAAAACCTGACAAAATACCGGCTGTTTACAATTTTGTTCCCATGAATTCGGCGCTACTAAAGCTAGCCGCAGTGAGCAACGCACTTCCAGTTATTTTCACAAAATAAAATACCCGTTGCCTTTTATCATAGGGAAAGCCATTACTATACAATTGGTGCTTTTGTTTTGAAAACAGGAAGTGAAGCTACCCTCGTTGTAGCTAGCTTGAAACTGTCGTTTTGACAGGAAATGACGATCGGCGACGTTACGTTGCATCTTGGGTAGTTTGAGTATGAGTAGTAACCTCATGATGCATACCCAACATTTAGGAGAATCTAGTATGCATCCGGGAACTTCTCCCTTACTCAAACTCGCATACTAACTCAAAAAGTTAGTAGGAGTAGTAGGAGAAGTATGCGGTTGCGAACACAGCCTCAGTTTTAGTTTGGGCGCTAACACATGGGCGGAGCTTTTTTGATGATGATGATGGTGCCCGACCTCACCGAAGGTGGATGTACAGTAGAAACAAAATAAATCCAGGCTCAAAGCTCCACACACAACTGAAGTGGAATACAAGATTGATGAAAAAAAAAGTGGAAAAAATATTAATATATGTTTTTAGGTCGTTTTTAAAAGGGGACAAAAATGTTGTTTTTTTAAAATCAGACATAGCAAAAAAAATTAAAAATCCCTAAAGATCAATGTTGTTGCTAATCATTGACATATCCCAGACCATAATTATCACTACTCAATAATTCCACTTTGCATTCCATATTTTGAAAATACTGGCACCTAAAGGCTTAAAATTTGGGCTAAAAAGTTCAAATTGGCATCTAAAGGGTTAATGTTTTAGAAAATAATTTAAAACTTGGTAGTTATGATCAGAACTGAAGTGGAATAAAAGATTTATGAATAAAAAAAAGTGAAAAAAATATTAATATATGTTTTTAGATCATTTTAAAAGGGGGAAAAATATCCCTTTTCAGAAATTAAGGAGTTTTTTTTTCTACACAATGAAAATTTGAAATTCGAAAAAATAGTGACAAAAATGCACAACTGGACCAAATATGATGAGTATCACTATTTCCAGTGTGAAATTGGAGGATAAAGTACACCCCAGGTGGATAAAAATGCCCCCATCAGGGTTAAAGGTGGGATCTCTGCCTCTTAATGTGGGTTAATGGAGGTTCTGTGGACACTGAGACTCTTGAGTTGTGTTTCTACTGTATGTCCTGAGCCCACATTGACCCCGTCACTGCCTCCATGCTTCTCCGTGCTGCACAGTCACCATTAATCACCTTGTTTTTTTGTTTTTTCTCCCATCATGCTTTGTGTTGTTGCTGCTTGACTCCCATGTGATCGTAACGCTCTTCACCTCTCTGCTCTGTCTCCTCTTTTTTCCCTTCGTTACTTCGGCGTCTGACTTCTCGCCCTTTCTCTTTCACTCTCTTTGTCCTTCCTCTTTGCTCGCCGCGCTCTCCTCTTCCTCGCTTGTCTCTGATTGGTCCTGAGCAGAGGAGGCTGAAGGTAAGACTTGTTTTTTTTTTTTTTTTTTGTCTTTTTACTTTTCTTTGTAGAATCGAGATGAATTTAATTTGCTCTTAACACAACACGCCCACCTTCCTCCCCTTCAGTGTCCAACATCGACCACATGATTGTGGATGACGATCACTCCGGATCCAGGCGGCTGCAGAACCTCTGGAGGTAACTCACACCAGCAGGAAACTGTAGTTTTACAGTACCCTCCATGTTTGGTGGCTCCATTAAAGCAGCCATCTTTAGCACTTAGTTTGTCCCTTTAAGTCTCTCCTTAAGCATCCTTGAGCCGGTACCTGTGGCAGCCGTACATGCCCACACCATAACACCCCCACCACCGTGCTTAACAGAGGAGCTGCTCTGCTTTGGATCTCGGGCTCTTCCTGTTGGTCTCCACACTTTCTTCCTGCCATCACTCTGATGCAGGTTCATCTGGGTCTGTCCAGAACACCTTTTTCCAGAACTCTGCGGCTCCTTTAAGGACTTCCTGGCAAACTGTGATGTGGCCATCCTGTTTCTGTGGCTAACTAGTGGTTAGCATGTAGAAGTGTATCCATTGTGTTTCTGTGGCTAACTAGCGGTTAGCATGTAGCAGTGTATCCACTGTGTTTCTGTGGCTAACTAGCGGTTAGCATGTAGCAGTGTATCCACTGTGTTTCTGTGGCTAACTAGCGGTTAGCATGTAGCAGTGTATCCACTGTGTTTCTGTGGCTAACTAGCGGTTAGCATGTAGCAGTGTATCCACTGTGTTTCTGTGGCTAACTAGCGGTTAGCATGTAGCAGTGTATCCACTGTGTTTCTGTGGCTAACTAGCGGTTAGCATGTAGCAGTGTATCCACTGTGTTTCTGTGGCTAACTAGCGGTTAGCATGTAGCAGTGTATCCACTGTGTTTCTGTGGCTAACTAGTGGTTAGCATGTAGCAGTGTAGCCTCTTTTTTTCTGTGGCTAACTAGTGGTCAACATGGAGCAGTGTAGCCTTTGTGTTTCTGTGGCTAACTAGCGGTTAGCATGTAGCAGTGTATCCACTGTGTTTCTGTGGCTAACTAGCGGTTAGCATGTAGCAGTGTAGCCTCTTTTTTTCTGTGGCTAACTAGTGGTCAACATGGAGCAGTGTAGCCTTTGTGTTTCTGTGGCTAACGAGCGGTTAGCATGTAGCAGTGTATCCACTGTGTTTCTGTGGCTAACTAGCGGTTAGCATATAGCAGTGTAGCCTTTGTGTTTCTGTGGCTAACTAGCGGTTAGCATGTAGCAGTGTATCCACTGTGTTTCTGTGGCTAACTAGTGGTTAGCATGTAGCAGTGTATCCACTGTGTTTCTGTGGCTAACTAGCGGTTAGCATATAGCAGCATAGCCTCTGTGTTTCTGTGGCTAACTAGCAGTTAGCATGTAGCAGCGTAGCCTCTGTGTTTCTGTGGCTAACTAGCGGTTAGCATGTAGCAGCGTAGCCTCTGTGTTTCTGTGGCTAACTAGCAGTTAGCATGTAGCAGTGTAGCCTCTGTGTTTCTGTGGCTAACTATTCAATTCAATTCATTTTTATTTATATAGCGCCAAATACAACAAATGTAATCTCAAGGCACTTAGATAATAAAGTCCAATTCAAGCCAATTGGAATTCAATTAATTGTAATCATAATTATTCATAAAATAATCCAATTCGTTCATATAGAGCCAATTCAAAAACAATTTCCTTGCTAAGGAAACCAACAGATTGCACTGAAACTTAACTAGCGGTTATCATGTGGCAGCATAGCCCCTGTGTTTGTGTTCATGAAGTCTTCTGTGGACAGTCGACAGAGACACACCTGCCTCCTGAAGATGGTTCTGATCTGTTGGCTCAGACATGGCTGAACAGAACGGACATTTTTATACCCAAAGTAGTTTTAAACAGATTTATCTGAGCCGCCGGCTGGCGTAGAGAAGATTAAACGTTTCTGTTGCCATCTGCGGCTTCATTGAAACGTCTTAATGAAGTTAAATCCTGGAAGAAGCTCAACTTTCTGTGTTTTCAGTGAAGTTTTAAAGCTGATATTTTGATTTGGGAAATCTCAACCCTTAAGTTTGACCTTAAATTGGATGGCTGCAGCTGTAAATCCAGCTTTTTTTCAACTAAAAGCGGTTGTATCCCTCAGTCTTCTCTAGTCTTTGCTTTGCTGGCTCTGTCTGCATTTGTGATTTTAAGATTTTATTGCTCGTATTTAATGTGGAGGAACATTGTTATCACGACATCCGAAGAGCCAAGAAAAGCCAAACTCACCCAAACCAACAGCAGCTTCCTTCTTTCTCCTTCAACACTCTGGAAGATTATACTCCACACGGGAATGACCCCGAACTGTGTCTGAACTGCAGAAAGCATCCAAACCAACAGCAGAACTTTGGTGCTGAGCGATGTTCGTACATCAGAGAAGAAAACCGAAGTTTTAAAATGTTGGAAAAACATTTTTTGGTATCCCCCCTGCTTCTAACCTGCCGAAAGGAATGAAACGAGCTATAGCATTCTGCGAGAAGTGCTCTACAACCTTAATGTAGAAAAGTTTTCTCTTAGAGGTTCCACCAATTTATTTAGTGCTACATGGGACCCCTTTTTTAGGTATTTTGACTCCTTGACTCTTTCTGACACTGAGGATATTTAAATATCTGACAAACCTGTAAGCTTAGATTTTCTATGTATCTGTACTTATTTATTTAAACTAATATTCTTAATCATTTATCCTTTTTTTATTATTATTTATTTTCTCTTTTGTTGGCCTGTGGGCGGGATGGGTGGTCAGGGTGGGTTGGGGGTTGACAGAATTGTTGCTGCTACTGATTGTATTTATACTTTTATTCTGTCCCAACAATGTCTGTCTTGTTATGTTTAAAATTATCAATAAACAAAGTAAAAAGGAAATAAATAAACCGGCTGTATAGATGGTTTGTACCTCACAAGAACATGAATAATTTTAGTTGTAATGGCTGACTGACCGGGTGTTGTGTTACAG
This sequence comes from Odontesthes bonariensis, assembly GCF_027942865.1. Lineage (NCBI taxonomy): Eukaryota > Metazoa > Chordata > Actinopteri > Atheriniformes > Atherinopsidae > Odontesthes > Odontesthes bonariensis. The sequence goes on from NC_134514.1 coordinate 2,815,921, forward strand.
AGACTCCAGAGAGGAGGCGCTGGGCGAATACTACATGAGGAAGTATGCCAAACCCCCTGCCGGACAGAAGTAAGTGAAACAAACTCCTCAGATATTTTAAATGGATAATCAGGGGTTAAAGACGCAGCCGAACACGAGTAAAGTGTTTTTATTTAGCAGCAATAACTGTCCCTTTCTTCTTCTGTGGTTTGCAGTTACTCTGGAGGCTCAGATGAGCTTTCTGACGACATCACCCAGCAGCAGCTGCTTCCTGGTGTTAAGTATGTAAACACTCGTCCACCAATCAGCATCCAGATGTGCAAACACTCGTCCACCAATCAGCATCCTGCAGACGTCCCACTGACATTCATGATGATTTCTCTTTTCTGTCACCAGGGATCCCAATCTGTGGACGGTCAAGTGCAAGGTGTGTAAACTCACTCACTCACTCACACACGTGCACACACACGTGCACATGCACGTGCACACGCCTGGATACTTGTAGCTCATGTATCGTGTCTGCAGATCGGGGAGGAGAGGGCGACCGCCATCGCTCTGATGAGGAAGTTCATCGCCTACCAGTTCACAGACACGGTAAGAGACTCTGAAATATGGTGAATGTGATGGAGAATATGATGGTGTCTGTCTGTGGAAGTAAAAAGGAACAGAACAGAGTGAATAAACGATAAAATCTGACTCGTATCCGATGCTTCTGAGCCTTTAATCAGAGTTTAATGGACCAGACTAAGTCCTGGAGTCTTGTTTTCAGTCTGTTCTTCTTGCCCCTTCCCTTTCGACCCGCAGCCCCTTCAGATCAAGTCGGTGGTGGCGCCCGACCACGTCAAAGGCTACATCTACGTGGAGTCGTACAAGCAGACGCACGTGAAGGCGGCCATCGAGGGCATCGGCAACCTGAGGATGGGCTTCTGGAACCAGCAGATGGTTCCCATCAAGGAGATGACGGACGTCCTGAAGGTGGTCAAAGAGGTGACCAACCTGAAGCCCAAGTCCTGGGTCAGGCTGAAGAGAGGCCTGTACAAGGACGACATCGCTCAGGTACGCACCGACGGAAAAGTGACGAATGAAGAGACAGAATATCTGTTTCCGCTGTAAATAGAAACGTCGACTCTGAGAGGGTTTTCAGTCTGATGCCTGATTTGATCCTCAGGTGGACTACGTGGAGCCGAGTCAGAACACCATCTCACTGAAGATGATTCCTCGGATAGACCTGGACCGCATCAAGGCCAAAATGAGCCTGGTACGCCACACAAACACACACTCACACACACACACACACACACACACACATTCTCGCACTAAGTGCTGAGTGAGGACCACGTAAAACCACTCAAAGTGAGGACCATTATTTCTGGTTAGTGTCGCGGCCTTTTTAGTTTCCTAAAACTAAATTTTCTAAGAAAGGCCGTGGGTGGCAACAGGTGGTTTGATTCTTGCACTTCAGACTTGGTTGTTTAAAAAATATGAACAAAACAATAACAAAAAATCTCCTACAACTTGAAAAACGAAAGTTAAATTAATCTGATTTCACAAGCTCAAAAAGTGGTCAAAAATCATTTAACCAAACCCCCCCCCCCCCCCCCCCCCCGGTGTGTTCTTAATCTCTCTAATTAATGGAAGGGTCTAAAAGTTACCAAAATAATCTAAACCAGAGGTCTTCAACAGGGGGGGTCGCGAAATCTTTGGTTGATTAGACGATTTTTAACATTTCTTTTTTTTTTTTCAAAACAGTTTTTTCTCACAAATTGTGTGCAAACGTGTGCCGTCCACAGATGGTTTGAGGGTTCATTGTCCCATCTACATGCATGTTTAAAGTTAAAAGCTGTGGATTATTGGAATAGCTCAGTGTTGTATGCAAGATGTTTGTTTATAAATGGCAGTGGCACGGCCACCCTGTAGCTTGCACATGTTTAAAATAAAAACATAAATATATTAACCTGTGTATTATTTGAATAGCTTAGTATTGAATGTACAATAACAGAGTAGCTATGTTTATACACGGCACTAGGCCCCGTTAAATATAAAACAAAATTGGGTCCCTCGCCTGAAAAACGTTGAAGACCCCTGATTTAAACAATTTCAAATATAAAAATGAATTACAGATTTCGATTCCAAACTAACTAAAGTATATTCTAACTGCCCAAAGAAAACTAAATTGATAGAACTTATGATTTACAAACATAAATGGCCACAACACTTAGTATCAAGGCCAAAATGAGCCTGGTACGCCACACACACACACACACACACACACACACACTAATGTGCCTTTTAACCACCTGACATGCCTCATCAATAATGACCTCTGTTGGTTTGGCACCTGCAGAAAGACTGGTTCGCCAAGAGGAAGAAGTTCAAGAGACCTGGCCAGAGGCTGTTTGATGCCGAGAAGATCAGGTGCTCACACACACATTATGAAGCCGATGGTTTTTTCCTCTGTCTGGAGTTTTAAAGTAAACGCTGACGTGTGCGACAGGTCTCTGGGAGGGGAGGTCAGCCACGATGGAGACTTCATGATCTTTGAGGGGAACCGTTACAGCCGCAAAGGGTTCCTGTTCAAGAGCTTCGCCATGTCCGCCGTGGTGAGGAGGACGTTCCTTTCTGAGCGCTCGCAGGACTCTGGTGTGGTTTTAACTGCGGCTGAGAGTTCTGGTTTGTGTCCGACAGATCACAGACGGAGTGAAGCCAACGCTGTCGGAGCTGGAGAAGTTTGAGGACCAGCCGGAGGGAATCGACCTGGAGGTGGTCACGGAGTCAGGTACGCCGCTCTGGGTCTGACTGAGCTAAAGTAGTAACTCCTCTCTCTTGATTTAAGCTCCTCCTTTTGGGTTAGATTACGTAGAATTGTCTTTGCTTGAATGTATCTTTATATTCTGATGCTTTTACTATTCAATGTTTGAAGAGAATTTAACTTTAAAATTTTCAATCGGAAGACACTTCAAAGTTACAGTCCAGTTCATTGTAATTCAGTCCTGATCCAATCAAATCCAGTTCATTAAATTCCAGATTAGTCCAATTAATTCAGAGCCCATTAAAAACAGTTTCCAGCTCAGGAAACCAGCAGATTAACTGAAACTTCTCTCTGGCAGCTGGTTCCTCAGAGAGGGGCCTGATAACTGAAGGCTCTGCCTCCCAAACTGGCAGCTGGTTCCTCAGAGAGGGGCCTGATAACTGAAGGCTCTGCCTCCCAAACTGGCAGCTGGTTCCACAGAGAGGGGCCTGATAACTGAAGGCTCTGCCTCCCAAACTGGCAGCTGGTTCCACAGAGAGGGGCATGATAACTGAAGGCTCTGCCTCCCAAACTGGCAGCTGGTTCCTCAGAGAGGGGCCTGATAACTGAAGGCTCTGCCTCCCAAACTGGCAGCTGGTTCCACAGAGAGGGGCCTGATAACTGAAGGCTCTGCCTCCCAAACTGGCAGCTGGTTCCACAGAGAGGGGCCTGATAACTGAAGGCTCTGCCTCCCAAACTGGCAGCTGGTTCCATAGAGAGGGGCCTGATAACTGAAGGCTCTGCCTCCCAAACTGGCAGCTGGTTCCTCAGAGAGGGGCCTGATAACTGAAGGCTCTGCCTCCCAAACTGGCAGCTGGTTCCACAGAGAGGGGCCTGATAACTGAAGGCTCTGCCTCCCAAACTGGCAGCTGGTTCCACAGAGAGGGGCCTGATAACTGAAGGCTCTGCCTCCCAAACTGGCAGCTGGTTCCATAGAGAGGGGCCTGATAACTGAAGGCTCTGCCTCCCAAACTGGCAGCTGGTTCCTCAGAGAGGGGCCTGATAACTGAAGGCTCTGCCTCCCAAACTGGCAGCTGGTTCCACAGAGAGGGGCCTGATAACTGAAGGCTCTGCCTCCATAAACTGGCAGCTGGTTCCACAGAGAGGGGCCTGATAACTGAAGGCTCTGCCTCCATAAACTGGCAGCTGGTTCCACAGAGAGGGGCCTGATAACTGAAGGCTCTGCCTCCATAAACTGGCAGCTGGTTCCACAGAGAGGGGCCTGATAACTGAAGGCTCTGACGGCCCGATAATAAAGAACGTTATGGTGCGTGTGCGCAGGTAAGGAGCGCGAACACAACCTGCAGGCCGGTGACAACGTGGAGGTGTGCGAGGGGGAGTTGATCAACCTGCAGGGGAAAATCCTCAGCGTGGACGGCAACAAGATCACCATCATGCCCAAACACGAGGACCTTAAGGTACGAAAGATGCTCCCTGGAGCCAGCTGTTCCCTCCAGCTGTGTTCCTTCCAGCTGTTCCCTCCAGCTGTTCCCTCCAGCTGTTCCCTCCAGCTGTGTTCCCTCCAGCTGTGTTCCCTCCAGCTGTTCCCTCCAGCTGTGTTCCCTCCAGCTGATTGGCTGTTTGTCTCTCTCTGCAGGACCCTCTGGAGTTCCCGGCTCAGGAGTTGAGAAAATACTTCCGGATGGGCGACCACGTGAAGGTGATCGCCGGCCGGTACGAAGGCGACACCGGCCTCATCGTGAGGGTGGAGGAGAACTTCGTCATCCTCTTCTCTGACCTCACCATGCACGAGGTACCCGCTCAGATCTCATCATTTCTGCCTTCACACATTCAACCAAAGCTGAAAACCGCCTGCAAAATTATCAGCGTTTCTCAGCCTCTGAGAAGCTAAAACAGGAAATAAATAAAAAACACATTTAGTACTTAACCCTAATCCCTGATGGGGGACTTTTTTCTCCTCTAATTTCACACTGTAGACAGTGATACTCATCATATTTGGTCCAGTTGTGCATTTTTTTTCTATTTTTTCAAATTTCAAACACACATCATATACGATGCAATTTTTCATTGTGTAGGAAAAAAAACTCCTTAATTTCTGAAAATTTCCCCTTTTAAAACGACCTAAAAACATCATATGTTAATATTTTTTTCCAGTTTTTTTTCAGAAATCTTTTCTTCCACTTCAGTTCTGATCATAACTACCATGTTTTCAATTGTTTTCAAAAAAATTAACCCTTTAAATACTAGTGTTTATGAGGTAAACACCAATTTCTGTAAAAACACACACACAAAAACTGCTGTATTTTCAATGTATGCAGTGCAAAGTGAAATATTCTATGGGGGATTATTAGGTCTGGGATATGTCATTGATGAGCTACAACATCAGTTTTTATAGCTTTTTAGTTTTTCTGCAGTGGCTGATTACAGAAATGGCTCCCATAGACATCCATTATAATGAATACAGCTATGGCACACACACACACACACAATAATTATCCCCGGTCAACAATTCCATTTTGCATTCTATATATTGAAAATATAGCAGTTTTTGTGGGGTTTTTATTACAGAAATTGGCGTTTACATCATATAAACCAGTATTTAAAGGGTTACATTTTTTAAAAGAATTGAAAACTTGGTAGTTATGATCAGAACTGAAGTGGAATAAAAGATCTATGAAAAGAAATGTGGAAAAATATCAATATATGATTTTTTTTTTTATGTTGTTTTTAAAAGGGGACAAAAATGTCCCCTTTCAGAAATTAAGTTGTTTTAAATCAAGTATGAGGGTTAAAGTCTGAGTGAAGCAGGAATAAATCTGAGCCAAACAAGATCAGCATGAATGAATCGCTTTAACGGAGTTTGTCCGACTGCTTCGAGGTGAAATCACTAACGCACACTGCAGATATCACGTCACCTTTCAGCTGTTGAATCCTATCCTGATTCTCTGACCTCCAACATCTGCCGTGTTTTCGCTCCGTTTCTCCCAAAAAATGAATTCTACGACTCAAGTTCTGCCAGTTTTTGAATCTGGAAGTAATCGTTTACCCCAGCAGAGAAAAGAACGAATCGTTATCAAAGATGTGCTGCTGTTAGCGTTGGACGGAATAAACTGAACAGAATGTAAATCATCTGGTAAATGTGTAGAAAGTTGAAGTGCAGCAGAGAGGAAGGTGTGGTAGAACTCTTCAGAGGTCTCCATCAGTGGGTTGGGGTGTTGTTTTTTGGTGAAGTCTGGGGATAACATGGACTGGAAGCCATCGGTTCAACATCTCTTCGCTCGCCTAGAAAGGTCCTGCTGTGTCCTCATCAGGGCTCCAAGCTCGTCCATTTTATCCACCAGTGATCTCCCATTTCCCCTGATGATGGAGAGGAGAAATATTCTAAACTTCCCCCTCCTTTTTCACCATTTTGCTGCTCTGCTTCTTAGACGTCTCCTCTTCTACTCTTATTGAACTTTGGTCTTATTCCAGGCGTTAGTTCGCAGCTCCGGCTGGTTGAAAAGATGTGAAAAATGTTTCAGAAATCAGTGGTTTTTTTCATAGAAAAGATGCAAAGAAAGACTCAAGTTTGTCCAGAGCCGGCCTGCCACCAGGGCGGCGCCATTCCGGGACTTTATGTCATGATGGCAGAACAGCTGTTTGAGATGCACAGTTTGCAGGTTGAGGTTGTAGGAGGCATGTTTATTACACGACAACCAAGCCGACAGTCGTCTGGAGCATCGTGAACATCAGGACCGGCTTTGTTTGAAGAACTCGCTGCCATGGTTACCTTTAATCTTTATCCACGTGTTATCGCCTGTACGCAGCGTGTACTTCCTGGCTGGTAGTTACAGGTCGTCTTTGCGTTGTGTTCATGTCCTGATTTGTTTGTTCAGACACTGAGGAAGTGATGAGACCCGCAGGCTTTAGATATTCAGCTCTGAACTGCATCCAGATGAAAAAGTTCACACTTTAAGGGACATTTCTTATTGTTTTCTGAGATTATTTATTTATTTATTTATTTATTTATTTATTATTATTATTATTTATTTGAATTTCTTTATTGTTATTACTATTTATTATTATTTTTTTTTATTTGTTTTTATTTATTTAATTTATAAGATTTATTTTGCACATTGACCAGGTTGCAGTACTCAGAAAATTCGGTTCAAATTGTTTTTAGAAGGAGAAAATGTCTTCTTCTGTTGTCTGCCTTCAGATGTTAGCTCAGCTCACCCATCGGGAATCTTCACTTGTGCTCCAAACAGCTCAGAAGAGAAACTCAAACTGAATAACCCATAAAAAGGATGTTTGATCTGTATCCGAGGATATTTCTCATTGTTTTCTGAGATGATTTATTTATTTTTAAATTAATTTAATTTTTTATTTATTTTTATTATTTATTGTTTTATTTTTATTTATTAATTTAATTTATTTATTTTAATTTTAATTTTTTTATTTAATTTATAAGATTTATTTTGCACATTGACCAGGTTGTTGTACTCAGAAAATTTGGTTCAAGTTGTTTTTAGATGGAGAAAATGTCTTCTTCTGTTGTCTGCCTTCATCAGGAATCTTCACTTGTGCTCCAAACAGCTCAGAAGACAAACTCAAACTAAATAACCCATAAAAAGGATGTTTGATCTGTACCCGAGGCTTTCAGGAGGAGGAGTTTCTCAGATGGCGTCTCCAGAGTGGGTTTATGGCAGAAACGTTTCCGTCCTGACGCCTGCCGTCTCGCCCTTTTCTCCTACAGTTGAAGGTGTTGCCCAGAGACCTGCAGCTGTGCTCCGAGACGGCGTCCGGCGTCGATGCCGGAGGGCAGCACGAGTGGGGGGAGCTGGTCCAGCTGGACCCGCAGACGGTCGGAGTCATCGTTCGGCTGGAGAGGGAGACGTTCCAGGTAATATTCTGCCCCCGAGCTGCAGGGTCCGCTCGGCGAGCGCAGACGGTTTCCCTTAAAGCTGCCGCTGTTTTCAGGTGCTGAACATGCACGGGAAGGTGCTGACGGTGCGGCACCAGGCGGTCAACCGCAGGAAAGACAACCGCTTCGCCGTGGCGCTGGACTCCGAGCAGAACAACATCCACGTCAAAGACATCGTCAAGGTCATCGACGGGCCGCACTCGGTAAGGACGAACCCTTTTCAACCTCAAAATGGTTTGAAAGTTCAGTTAGCGTGATTTAAAGCGGATGGTTCCCCACCACATAGACTCTGAAGGTGTTCAAAACCGCATACTTCTCCTACTAACTTTTTGAGTTTGAGTAAGCGAGTTTGAGTAAGCAGAAGTTCCCTTATGTATACTAGATTCTCCTAAATGTTGGGTATGCATCATGAGGTTACTACTCGTACTCAAACTACCCAAGATGCAACGTAACGTGACGTCGCCGATCGTCATTTCCTGTCAAAACGGCAGTTTCAAGCTAGCTACAACGAGGGTAGCTTCACTTCCTGTTTTCAAAACAAAAGCACCAGTTGTATGGTAATGGCTTTCCCTATGATAAAAGGCAACGGGTATTTTATTTTGTGAAAATAACCGGAAGTGCGTTAGCTCACTGCGGCTAGCTTTAGCAGCGCCGAATTCGTGGGAACCAAATGGTAAATAGCCGGTATTTTGTCAGGTTTTCAACACGTTGGGGATCTAAACGACTACTTTCTCACCTGAAAATGTTTCAAATGTTGCTAAAGTTTACAGAGTTTAGAGCTTAAGAGAAATCGACTTCAGGCCGACAGGAGCGAAATGCATTGTGGGTGAACGCTCTGCATACTGTCTGATCGATGAGTATGTAGTATGCGGTTTCGAACACAGCCACAGAGCATCATCGTTCATTGTGTGGTCACACATTCTGTTTTCTCCAAACCCAACTGTGATGTTTTTCCTCCTGCAGGGCCGCGAAGGGGAGATCCGCCACCTGTTCCGAGGCTTCGCCTTCCTCCACTGTAAGAAGCTGGTGGAGAACGGAGGCATGTTCGTCTGCAAGACCAGACACCTGGTGCTGGCCGGAGGATCCAAGGTCAGAGTCCAACTCTGGGTTATCGGGTTAAAGAGCATACAGTCTGAGGTGGTTTCTACGCATTGGACTTCATTCTTTTATCTTAAAGCTTCCATATTGTGTAAAACTCCTTCTTCCTGTTCCTGGGAGCATATATCAGGGCGTCTGAGGTGTAAAACTCCTTCTTCCTGTTCCTGGGAGCATATATCAGGGCGTCTGAGGTGTAAAACTCCTTCTTCCTGTTCCTGGGAGCATATATCAGGGCGTCTGAGGTGTAAAACTCCTTCTTCCTGTTCCTGGGAGCATATATCAGGGCGTCTGAGGTGTAAAACTCCTTCTTCCTGTTCCTGGGAGCATATATCAGGGCATCTGAGGTGTAAAACTCCTTCTTCCTGTTCCTGGGAGCATATATCAGGGCGTTTGAGGTGTAAAACTCCTTCTTCCTGTTCCTGGGAGCATATATCAGGGCGTCTGAGGTGTAAAACTCCTTCTTCCTGTTCCTGGGAGCATATATCAGGGCGTCTGAGGTGTAAAACTCCTTCTTCCTGTTCCTGGGAGCATATATCAGGGCGTCTGAGGTGTAAAACTCCTCCTTCCTGTTCCTGGGAGCATATATCAGGGCGTCTGAGGTGTAAAACTCCTTCTTCCTGTTCCTAAGAGCATATATCAGGGCGTCTGAAGTGTAAAACTCCTTCTTCCTGTTCCTGGGAGCATATATCAGGGCGTCTGAGGTGTAAAACTCCTTCTTCCTGTTCCTGGGAGCATATATCAGGGCGTCTGAAGTGTAAAACTCCTTCTTCCTGTTCCTGGGAGCATATATCAGGGCGTCTGAGGTGTAAAAGATGTAGTTTGTGATTTCCATTTAATTCAAATCCACGTTTCAGAGTCTGGTTTCCAGACTTTCATGTGAATCTGTTGGTTCAGTCGATCACTAAACAGGTTTTGTAGGCTTGTTTTTTTAAATGGCCACTGAGTCGGGCGTCTTTTGGCCTCTCCGTGGTTATATCCTGATTTCTGTGACTTCTCATCGTCTGCGTTTCCTCCATAAATTATCTGAGGAGAAAACGGCCTGAAGAACAAAATGAGGACAAAACTAGACTTTCAAAATACACGTAAACATGTTAATCTGACTGAAGTCGCACAAGATGAAGCTGCTTAAACCGGATAACACACAGATGATACAGGCTCCAAACTTCCATATTTCTGCATCTTTTAGGAAAAACAGTAAAGTGTCTATTAATCCATCTGAGTTCCCCATAAAGCTGCTCTCATTCACTTATTTTCCTGTTTCTTTTGTCAGAAACTGGGACTGAAAATCAGCCCTTTAACACTCACTGAAAGCCTCTTCAGACGGTCGCTCTGCTCTAATAAAATCCTGATTTTAGCCCTCAGTCTGAAGTGTAAAAGCTTAAAAATGGCTGCTTTGCTTGCTGTTTTCAGCCCAGAGACGTGACCAACTTCACAGTGGGCGGCTTCGCCCCGATGAGCCCTCGCATCAGCAGCCCCATGCACCACGGCGGAGGAGGTGAGCGTCCCAATCAAACGCACAACAGCTGCTCCTTACCAGCGTCCAGATGTTTACAGCTGACGGAGGTTGTGTGGCTGCTGTCTGAGCCCATTGAGAC